>NW_026699725.1:0-78668 GCF_030435755.1 Ochotona princeps | reverse complement strand
AGAACAACTCCATTTGGCTCACTAACTTCACACACCATCAGGCTTCCAAGCAGCTCTCAAGGAAACTCAGTTTTCACACTCTATGCTTAGTGCCCTTTGAGTGCATTATCTAGGAATGAACCTGGTAGAACATTACACACAAACGAATGCTCCACATGCGGGTTTCACATGCCACCAACCTCCACATTGACAGGCAAGTTCAGCGCCACAGCTGTTTTCAGATAGCCCTCAATGCAAAGGCTCTAGACGGAAATATTGGTGTGAGAGCTAATTCAATCAAGGAAACACTGCATGTTGGTGAAGGGCATATTGAAGAAGGATCAGCCGAGTGGTTCTTGTGGGAGAACAACTCCATTTGGCTCACTAACTTCACACACCCATCAGGCTTCCAAGCAGCTCTCAAGGAAACTCAGTTTTCACACTCTATGCTTAGTGCCCTTTGAGTGCATTATCTAGGAATGAACCTGGTAAAACATTACACACAAACGAATGCTCCACATGCGGGTTTCACATGCCACCAACTCCACATTCACAGGCAACTTCAGCGCCACAGCTGTTTTCAGATATCCCTCAATGTCAAAGGCTCTAGACGCAAATATTGGTGTGAGAGCTAATTCAATCAAGGAAAACACTGCATGTTGGTGAAGGGCATATTAAAGAAGGATCAGCCGAGTGGTTCTTGTGGGAGAACAACTCCATTTGGCTCACTAACTTCACACACCATCAGGCATCCTAGCAGCTCTCAAGGAAACTCAGTTTTCCACACTCTATGCTTAGTGCCCTTTGAGTACCTAGGACTGAAATGAAGCTTGCTGAGCATCCCACACAAACGAATGCTCCACATGCGGGTTTCACATGCCCACCAACTCCACACTCACAGGCAACTTCGGCGCCACAGCCGTTTTCAGATAGCACTCAATGCAAAGGCTCTAGACGCAAATATTGGTGTGAGAGCTAATTCAATCAAGGAAACACTGCAAGTTGGTGAAGGGCATATTGAAGAAGGATCAGCCGAGTGGTTCTTGTGGGAGAACAACTCCATTTGGCTCACTAACTTCACACACCATCAGGCTTCCAAGCAGCTCTCAAGGAAACTCAGTTTTCACACTCTATGCTTAGTGCCCTTTGAGTGCATTATCTAGGAATGAACCTGGTAGAGCATCCCACACAAACGAATGCTCCACATGCGGGTTTCACATGCCACCAACTCCACCTTTACAGGCAACTTCAGTGCCACAGCCGTTTTCAGATAGCCCTCAATGCAAAGGCTCTAGACACAAATATTGGTGTGAGAGCTAATTCAATCAAGGAAACACTGCATGTTGCTGAAGGGCATATTGAAGAAGGATCAGCCGAGTGGTTCTTGTGGAAGAACAACTCCATTTGGCTCACTAACTTCACACATCCATCAGGCTTCCAAGCAGCTCTCAAGGAAACTCAGTTTTCACACTCTATGCTTAGTGCCCTTTGAGTGCCTAGGACTGAAATGAACCTGGTAGAGCATCCCACACAAACGAATGCTTCACATGCGGGTTTCACATGCCACCAACTCCACATCACAGGCAACTTCAGCGCCACAGCCATTTTCAGATAGCCCCTCAATGCAAAGGCTCTAGACGCAAATATTGGTGTGAGAGCTAATTCAATCAAGGAAACACTGCATGTTGGTGAAGGGCATATTGAAGAAGGATCAGCCGAGTGGTTCTTGTGGGAGAACAACTCCATTTGGCTCACTAACTTCACACACCATCAGGCTTCCAAGCAGCTCTCAAGGAAACTCAGTTTTCACACTCTATGCTTACTGCCCTTTGAGTGCATTATCTAGGAATGAACCTGGTAGAGCATCCCACACAAACGAATGCTTCACATGCGGGTTTCACATGCCACCAACTCCACATTCACAGGCAACTTCAGCGCCACAGCCCTTTTCAGATAGCCCTCAATGCAAAGGCTCTAGACGCAAATATTGGTGTGAGAGCTAATTCAATCAAGGAAACACTGCATGTTGGTGAAGGGGCATATTGAAGAAGGATCAGCCGAGTGGTTCTTGTGGGAGAACAACTCCATTTGGCTCACTAACTTCACACACCCATCAGGCTTCCAAGCAGCTCTCAAGGAAACTCAGTTTTCACACTCTATGCTTAGTGCCCTTTGAGTGCATTATCTAGGAATGAACTGGTAGAACATTACACACAAACGAATGCTCCACATGCGGGTTCACATGCCCACCGAACTCCACATTCACAGGCAACTTCAGCGCCACAGCCGTTTTCAGATAGCCCTCAATGCAAAGGCTCTAGACGCAAATATTGGTGTGAGAGCTAATTCAATCAAGGAAACACTGCATGTTGGTTAAGGGCATATTGAAGAAGGATCAGCCGAGTGGTTCTTGTGGAGAACAACTCCATTTGGCTCACTAACTTCACACACCATCAGGCTTCCAAGCAGCTCTCAAGGAAACTCAGTTTTCACACTCTATGCTTAGTGCCCTTTGAGTGCATTATCTAGGAATGAACCTGGTAGAACATTACACACAAACGAATGCTCCCACATGCGGGTTTCACATGCCACCAACTCCACATTCACAGGCAAGTTCAGCGCCACAGCTGTTTTCAGATAGCCCTCAATGCAAAGGCTCTAGACGCAAATATTGGTGTGAGAGCTAATTCAATCAAGGAAACACTGCATGTTGGTGAAGGGCATATTAAAGAAGGATCAGCCGAGTGGTTCTTGTGGGAGAACAACTCCATTTGGCTCACTAACTTCACACACCATCAGGCATCCTAGCAGCTCTCAAGGAAACTCAGTTTTCACACTCTATGCTTAGTGCCCTTTGAGTACCTAGGACTGAAATGAAGCTTGCTGAGCATCCCACACAAACGAATGCTCCACATGCGGGTTTCACATGCCACCAACTCCACATTCACAGGCAACTTCAGCGCCACAGCCCTTTTCAGATAGCCCTCAATGCAAAGGCTCTAGACGCAAATATTGGTGTGAGAGCTAATTCAATCAAGGAAACACTGCATGTTGGTGAAGGGCATATTGAAGAAGGATCAGCCGAGTGGTTCTTGTGGGAGAACAACTCCATTTGGCTCACTAACTTCACACACCATCAGGCTTCCAAGCAGCTCTCAAGGAAACTCAGTTTTCACACTCTATGCTTAGTGCCCTTTGAGTGCATTATCTAGGAATGAACCTGGTAGAACATTACACACAAACGAATGCTCCACATGCGGGTTTCACATGCCACCAACTCCACATTCACAGGCAACTTCAGCGCCCACAGCCGTTTTCAGATAGCCCTCAATGCAAAGGCTCTAGACGCAAATATTGGTGTGAGAGCTAATTCAATCAAGGAAAACACTGCATGTTGGTTAAGGGCATATTGAAGAAGGATCAGCCGAGTGGTTCTTGTGGGAGAACAACTCCATTTGGCTCACTAACTTCACACACCATCAGGCTTCCAAGCAGCTCTCAAGGAAACTCAGTTTTCACACTCTATGCTTAGTGCCCTTTGAGTGCATTATCTAGGAATGAACCTGGTAGAACATTACACACAAACGAATGCTCCACATGCGGGTTTCACATGCCACCAACTCCACATTCACAGGCAAGTTCAGCGCCACAGCTGTTTTCAGATAGCCCTCAATGCAAAGGCTCTAGACGCAAATATTGGTGTGAGAGCTAATTCAATCAAGGAAACACTGCATGTTGGTGAAGGGCATATTAAAGAAGGATCAGCCGAGTGGTTCTTGTGGGAGAACAACTCCATTTGGCTCACTAACTTCACACACCATCAGGCATCCTAGCAGCTCTCAAGGAAACTCAGTTTTCACACTCTATGCTTAGTGCCCTTTGAGTACCTAGGACTGAAATGAAGCTTGCTGAGCATCCCACACAAACGAATGCTCCACATGCGGGTTTCACATGCCACCAACTCCACATTCACAGGCAACTTCGGCGCCACAGCCGTTTTCAGATAGCACTCAATGCAAAGGCTCTAGACGCAAATATTGGTGTGAGAGCTAATTCAATCAAGGAAACACTGAATGTTGGTGAAGGGCATATTGAAGAAGGATCAGCCGAGTGGTTCTTGTGGGAGAACAACTCCATTTGGCTCACTAACTTCACACACCATCAGGCTTCCAAGCAGCTCTCAAGGAAACTCAGTTTTCACACTCTATGCTTAGTGCCCTTTGAGTGCATTATCTAGGAATGAACCTGGTAGAGCATCCCACACAAACGAATGCTCCACATGCGGGTTTCACATGCCACCAACTCCACCTTCACAGGCAACTTCAGCGCCACAGCCATTTTCAGATAGCCCTCAATGCAAAGGCTCTAGATGCAAATATTGGTGTGAGAGCTAATTCAATCAAGGAAACACTGCATGTTGGTGAAGGGCATATTGAAGAAGGATCAGCCGAGTGGTTCTTGTGGGAGAACAACTCCATTTGGCTCACTAACTTCACACACCATTAGGCTTCCAAGCAGCTCTCAAGGAAACTCAGTTTTCACACTCTATGCTTAGTGCCCTTTGAGTGCATTATCTAGGAATGAACCTGGTAGAGCATCCCACACAAACGAATGCTCCACATGCGGGTTTCACATGCCACCAACTCCACCTTCACAGGCAACTTCAGCGCCACAGCCATTTTCAGATAGCCCTCAATGCAAAGGCTCTAGACACAAATATTGGTGTGAGAGCTAATTCAATCAAGGAAACACTGCATGTTGGTGAAGGGCATATTGAAGAAGGATCAGCCGAGTGGTTCTTGTGGAGAACAACTCCATTTGGCTCACTAACTTCACACACCATCAGGCTTCCAAGCAGCTCTCAAGGAAACTCAGTTTTCACACTCTATGCTTAGTGCCCTTTGAGTGCCTAGGACTGAAATGAACCTGGTAGAGCATTCCACACAAACGAATGCTTCACATGCGGGTTTCACATGCCACCAACTCCACCTTCACAGGCAACTTCAGCGCCACAGCCGTTTTCAGATAGCCCTCAATGCAAAGGCTCTAGAGGCAAATATTGGTGTGAGAGCTAATTCAATCAAGGAAACACTGCATGTTGGTGAAGGGCATATTAAAGAAGGATCAGCCGAGTGGTTCTTGTGGGAGAACAACTCCATTTGGCTCACTAACTTCACACACCATCAGGCTTCCAAGCAGCTCTCAAGGAAACTCAGTTTTCACACTCTATGCTTAGTGCCCTTTGAGTGCATTATCTAGGAATGAACCTTGTAGAGCATGCCACACAAACGAATGCTCCACATGCGGGTTTCACATGCCACCAACTCCACCTTCACAGGCAACTTCAGCGCCACAGCCGTTTTCAGATAGCCCTGAATGCAGAGGCTCTAGACGCAAATATTGGTGTGAGAGCTAATTCAATCAAGGAAACACTGCATGTTGGTGAAGGGCATATTGAAGAAGGATCAGCCGAGTGGTTCTTGTGGGAGAACAACTCCATTTGGCTCACTAACTTCACACACCATCAGGCTTCCAAGCAGCTCTCAAGGAAACTCAGTTTTCACACTCTATGCTTAGTGCCCTTTGAGTGCATTATCTAGGAATGAACCTGGTAGAACATTACACACAAACGAATGCTCCACATGCGGGTTTCACATGCCACCAACTCCACATTGACAGGCAAGTTCAGCGCCACAGCTGTTTTCAGATAGCCCTCAATGCAAAGGCTCTAGACGGAAATATTGGTGTGAGAGCTAATTCAATCAAGGAAACACTGCATGTTGGTGAAGGGCATATTGAAGAAGGATCAGCCGAGTGGTTCTTGTGGGAGAACAACTCCATTTGGCTCACTAACTTCACACACCATCAGGCTTCCAAGCAGCTCTCAAGGAAACTCAGTTTTCACACTCTATGCTTAGTGCCCTTTGAGTGCATTATCTAGGAATGAACCTGGTAAAACATTACACACAAACGAATGCTCCACATGCGGGTTTCACATGCCACCAACTCCACATTCACAGGCAACTTCAGCGCCACAGCTGTTTTCAGATAGCCCTCAATGCAAAGGCTCTAGACGCAAATATTGGTGTGAGAGCTAATTCAATCAAGGAAACACTGCATGTTGGTGAAGGGCATATTAAAGAAGGATCAGCCGAGTGGTTCTTGTGGGAGAACAACTCCATTTGGCTCACTAACTTCACACACCATCAGGCATCCTAGCAGCTCTCAAGGAAACTCAGTTTTCACACTCTATGCTTAGTGCCCTTTGAGTACCTAGGACTGAAATGAAGCTTGCTGAGCATCCCACACAAACGAATGCTCCACATGCGGGTTTCACATGCCACCAACTCCACACTCACAGGCAACTTCGGCGCCACAGCCGTTTTCAGATAGCACTCAATGCAAAGGCTCTAGACGCAAATATTGGTGTGAGAGCTAATTCAATCAAGGAAACACTGCAAGTTGGTGAAGGGCATATTGAAGAAGGATCAGCCGAGTGGTTCTTGTGGGAGAACAACTCCATTTGGCTCACTAACTTCACACACCATCAGGCTTCCAAGCAGCTCTCAAGGAAACTCAGTTTTCACACTCTATGCTTAGTGCCCTTTGAGTGCATTATCTAGGAATGAACCTGGTAGAGCATCCCCACACAAACGAAATGCTCCACATGCGGGTTTCACATGCCACCAACTCCACCTTTACAGGCAACTTCAGTGCCACAGCCGTTTTCAGATAGCCCTCAATGCAAAGGCTCTAGACACAAATATTGGTGTGAGAGCTAATTCAATCAAGGAAACACTGCATGTTGCTGAAGGGCATATTGAAGAAGGATCAGCCGAGTGGTTCTTGTGGAAGAACAACTCCATTTGGCTCACTAACTTCACACACCATCAGGCTTCCAAGCAGCTCTCAAGGAAACTCAGTTTTCACACTCTATGCTTAGTGCCCTTTGAGTGCCTAGGACTGAAATGAACCTGGTAGAGCATCCCACACAAACGAATGCTTCACATGCGGGTTTCACATGCCACCAACTCCACATCACAGCAACTTCAGCGCCACAGCCATTTTCAGATAGCCCTCAATGCAAAGGCTCTAGACGCAAATATTGGTGTGAGAGCTAATTCAATCAAGGAAAACACTGCATGTTGGTGAAGGGCATATTGAAGAAGGATCAGCCGAGTGGTTCTTGTGGGAGAACAACTCCATTTGGCTCACTAACTTCACACACCATCAGGCTTCCAAGCAGCTCTCAAGGAAACTCAGTTTTCACACTCTATGCTTACTGCCCTTTGAGTGCATTATCTAGGAATGAACCTGGTAGAGCATCCCACACAAACGAATGCTTCACATGCGGGTTTCACATGCCACCAACTCCACATTCACAGGCAACTTCAGCGCCACAGCCCTTTTCAGATAGCCCTCAATGCAAAGGCTCTAGACGCAAATATTGGTGTGAGAGCTAATTCAATCAAGGAAACACTGCATGTTGGTGAAGGGCATATTGAAGAAGGATCAGCCGAGTGGTTCTTGTGGGAGAACAACTCCATTTGGCTCACTAACTTCACACACCATCAGGCTTCCAAGCAGCTCTCAAGGAAACGCAGTTTTCACACTCTATGCTTAGTGCCCTTTGAGTGCATTATCTAGGAATGAACCTGGTAGAACATTACACACAAACGAATGCTCCACATGCGGGTTTCACATGCCACCAACTCCACATTCACAGGCAACTTCAGCGCCACAGCCGTTTTCAGATAGCCCTCAATGCAAAGGCTCTAGACGCAAATATTGGTGTGAGAGCTAATTCAATCAAGGAAACACTGCATGTTGGTTAAGGGCATATTGAAGAAGGATCACCCGAGTGGTTCTTGTGGGAGAACAACTCCATTTGGCTCACTAACTTCACACACCATCAGGCTTCCAAGCAGCTCTCAAGGAAACTCAGTTTTCACACTCTATGCTTAGTGCCCTTTGAGTGCATTATCTAGGAATGAACCTGGTAGAACATTACACACAAACGAATGCTCCACATGCGGGTTTCACATGCCACCAACTCCACATTCACAGGCAACTTCAGCGCCACAGCTGTTTTCAGATAGCCCTCAATGCAAAGGCTCTAGACGCAAATATTGGTGTGAGAGCTAATTCAATCAAGGAAACACTGCATGTTGGTGAAGGGCATATTAAAGAAGGATCAGCCGAGTGGTTCTTGTGGGAGAACAACTCCATTTGGCTCACTAACTTCACACACCCATCAGGCATCCTAGCAGCTCTCAAGGAAACTCAGTTTTCACACTCTATGCTTAGTGCCCTTTGAGTACCTAGGACTGAAATGAAGCTTGCTGAGCATCCCACACAAACGAATGCTCCACATGCGGGTTTCACATGCCACCAACTCCACATTCACAGGCAACTTCGGCGCCACAGCCGTTTTCAGATAGCACTCAATGCAAAGGCTCTAGACGCAAATATTGGTGTGAGAGCTAATTCAATCAAGGAAACACTGAATGTTGGTGAAGGGCATATTGAAGAAGGATCAGCCGAGTGGTTCTTGTGGGAGAACAACTCCATTTGGCTCACTAACTTCACACACCATCAGGCTTCCAAGCAGCTCTCAAGGAAACTCAGTTTTCACACTCTATGCTTAGTGCCCTTTGAGTGCCTAGGACTGAAATGAACCTGGTAGAGCATCCCACACAAACGAATGCTCCACATGCGGGTTTCACATGCCACCAACTCCACATCACAGGCAACTTCAGCGCCACAGCCATTTTCAGATAGCCCTCAATGCAAAGGCTCTAGACGCAAATATTGGTGTGAGAGCTAATTCAATCAAGGAAACACTGCATGTTGGTGAAGGGCATATTGAAGAAGGATCAGCCGAGTGGTTCTTGTGGGAGAACAACTCCATTTGGCTCACTAACTTCACACACCATCAGGCTTCCAAGCAGCTCTCAAGGAAACTCAGTTTTCACACTCTATTGCTTACTGCCCTTTGAGTGCATTATCTAGGAATGAACCTGGTAGAGCATCCCACACAAATGAATGCTTCACATGCGGGTTTCACATGCCACCAACTCCACATTCACAGGCAACTTCAGCGCCACAGCCGTTTTCAGATAGCCCTCAATGCAAAGGCTCTAGACGCAAATATTGGTGTGAGAGCTAATTCAATCAAGGAAACACTGCATGTTGCTGAAGGGCATATTGAAGAAGGATCAGCCGAGTGGTTCTTGTGGGAGAGAACAACTCCATTTGGCTCACTAACTTCACACACCATCAGGCTTCCAAGCAGCTCTCAAGGAAACTCAGTTTTCACACTCTATGCTTAGTGCCCTTTGAGTGCATTATCTAGGAATGAACCTGGTAGAACATTACACACAAACGAATGCTCCACATGCGGGTTTCACATGCCACCAACTCCACATTCACAGGCAACTTCAGCGCCACAGCTGTTTTCAGATAGCCCTCAATGCAAAGGCTCTAGACGCAAATATTGGTGTGAGAGCTAATTCAATCAAGGAAACACTGCATGTTGGTGAAGGGCATATTAAAGAAGGATCAGCCGAGTGGTTCTTGTGGGAGAACAACTCCATTTGGCTCACTAACTTCACACACCATCAGGCATCCTAGCAGCTCTCAAGGAAACTCAGTTTTCACACTCTATGCTTAGTGCCCTTTGAGTACCTAGGACTGAAATGAAGCTTGCTGAGCATCCCACACAAACGAATGCTCCACATGCGGATTTCACATGCCACCAACTCCACCTTCACAGGCAACTTCGGCGCCACAGCCGTTTTCAGATAGCACTCAATGCAAAGGCTCTAGACGCAAATATTGGTGTGAGAGCTAATTCAATCAAGGAAACACTGAATGTTGGTGAAGGGCATATTGAAGAAGGATCAGCCGAGTGGTTCTTGTGGGAGAACAACTCCATTTGGCTCACTAACTTCACACACCATCAGGCTTCCAAGCAGCTCTCAAGGAAACTCAGTTTTCACACTCTATGCTTAGTGCCCTTTGAGTGCATTATCTAGGCCAGGAACCTGGTAGAGCATCCCACACAAACGAATGCTCCACATGCGGGTTTCACATGCCACCAACTCCACCTTCACAGGCAACTTCAGCGCCACAGCCATTTTCAGATAGCCCTCAATGCAAAGGCTCTAGATGCAAATATTGGTGTGAGAGCTAATTCAATCAAGGAAACACTGCATGTTGGTGAAGGGCATATTGAAGAAGGATCAGCCGAGTGGTTCTTGTGGGAGAACAACTCCATTTGGCTCACTAACTTCACACACCATCAGGCTTCCAAGCAGCTCTCAAGGAAACTCAGTTTTCACACTCTATGCTTAGTGCCCTTTGAGTACCTAGGACTGAAATGAAGCTTGCTGAGCATCCCACACAAACGAATGCTCCACATGCGGGTTTCACATGCCACCAACTCCACATTCACAGGCAACTTCGGGGCCACAGCCGTTTTCAGATAGCACTCAATGCAAAGGCTCTAGACGCAAATATTGGTGTGAGAGCTAATTCAATCAAGGAAACACTGAATGTTGGTGAAGGGCATATTGAAGAAGGATCAGCCGAGTGGTTCTTGTGGGAGAACAACTCCATTTGGCTCACTAACTTCGCACACCATTAGGCTTCCAAGCAGCTCTCAAGGAAACTCAGTTTTCACACTCTATGCTTAGTGCCCTTTGAGTGCATTATCTAGGAATGAACCTGGTAGAGCATCCCACACAAACGAATGCTCCACATGCGGGTTTCACATGCCACCAACTCCACCTTCACAGGAAACTTCAGCGCCACAGCCATTTTCAGATAGCCCTCAATGCAAAGGCTCTAGACGCAAATATTGGTGTGAGAGCTAATTCAATCAAGGAAACACTGCATGTTGGTGAAGGGCATATTGAAGAAGGATCAGCCGAGTGGTTCTTGTGGGAGAACAACTCCATTTGGCTCACTAACTTCACACACCATCAGGCTTCCAAGCAGCTCTCAAGGAAACTCAGTTTTCACACTCTATGCTTAGTGCCCTTTGAGTGCCTAGGACTGAAATGAACCTGGTAGAACATTCCACACAAACGAATGCTTCACATGCGGGGTTTCACATGCCACCAACTCCACCTTCACAGGCAACTTCAGCGCCACAGCCGTTTTCAGATAGCCCTCAATGCAAAGGCTCTAGACGCAAATATTGGTGTGAGAGCTAATTCAATCAAGGAAAACACTGCATGTTGGTGAAGGGCATATTGAAGAAGGATCAGCCGAGTGGTTCTTGTGGGAGAACAACTCCATTTGGCTCACTAACTTCACACACCATCAGGCTTCCAAGCAGCTCTCAAGGAAACTCAGTTTTCACACTCTATGCTTAGTGCCCTTTGAGTGCATTATCTAGGAATGAACCTTGTAGAGCATGCCACACAAACGAATGCTCCACATGCGGGTTTCACATGCCACCAACTCCACCTTCACAGGCAACTTCAGCGCCACAGCCGTTTTCAGATAGCCCTGAATGCAAAGGCTCTAGACGCAAATATTGGTGTGAGAGCTAATTCAATCAAGGAAACACTGCATGTTGGTGAAGGGCATATTGAAGAAGGATCAGCCGAGTGGTTCTTGTGGGAGAACAACTCCATTTGGCTCACTAACTTCACACACCATCAGGCTTCCAAGCAGCTCTCAAGGAAACTCAGTTTTCACACTCTATGCTTAGTGCCCTTTGAGTGCATTATCTAGGAATGAACCTGGTAGAACATTACACACAAACGAATGCTCCACATGCGGGTTTCACATGCCACCAACTCCACATTGACAGGCAAGTTCAGCGCCACAGCTGTTTTCAGATAGCCCTCAATGCAAAGGCTCTAGACGGAAATATTGGTGTGAGAGCTAATTCAATCAAGGAAACACTGCATGTTGGTGAAGGGCATATTGAAGAAGGATCAGCCGAGTGGTTCTTGTGGGAGAACAACTCCATTTGGCTCACTAACTTCACACACCATCAGGCTTCCAAGCAGCTCTCAAGGAAACTCAGTTTTCACACTCTATGCTTAGTGCCCTTTGAGTGCATTATCTAGGAATGAACCTGGTAAAACATTACACACAAACGAATGCTCCACATGCGGGTTTCACATGCCACCAACTCCACATTCACAGGCAACTTCAGCGCCACAGCTGTTTTCAGATAGCCCTCAATGCAAAGGCTCTAGACGCAAATATTGGTGTGAGAGCTAATTCAATCAAGGAAACACTGCATGTTGGTGAAGGGCATATTAAAGAAGGATCAGCCGAGTGGTTCTTGTGGGAGAACAACTCCATTTGGCTCACTAACTTCACACACCATCAGGCATCCTAGCAGCTCTCAAGGAAATTCAGTTTTCACACTCTATGCTTAGTGCCCTTTGAGTACCTAGGACTGAAATGAAGCTTGCTGAGCATCCCACACAAACGAATGCTCCACATGCGGGTTTCACATGCCACCAACTCCACACTCACAGGCAACTTCGGCGCCACAGCCGTTTTCAGATAGCACTCAATGCAAAGGCTCTAGACGCAAATATTGGTGTGAGAGCTAATTCAATCAAGGAAACACTGCAAGTTGGTGAAGGGCATATTGAAGAAGGATCAGCCGAGTGGTTCTTGTGGGAGAACAACTCCATTTGGCTCACTAACTTCACACACCATCAGGCTTCCAAGCAGCTCTCAAGGAAACTCAGTTTTCACACTCTATGCTTAGTGCCCTTTGAGTGCATTATCTAGGAATGAACCTGGTAGAGCATCCCACACAAACGAATGCTCCACATGCGGGTTTCACATGCCACCAACTCCACCTTTACAGGCAACTTCAGTGCCACAGCCGTTTTCAGATAGCCCTCAATGCAAAGGATCTAGACACAAATATTGGTGTGAGAGCTAATTCAATCAAGGAAACACTGCATGTTGCTGAAGGGCATATTGAAGAAGGATCAGCCGAGTGGTTCTTGTGGAAGAACAACTCCATTTGGCTCACTAACTTCACACACCATCAGGCTTCCAAGCAGCTCTCAAGGAAACTCAGTTTTCACACTCTATGCTTAGTGCCCTTTGAGTGCCTAGGACTGAAATGAACCTGGTAGAGCATCCCACACAAACGAATGCTTCACATGCGGGTTTCACATGCCACCAACTCCACATCACAGGCAACTTCAGCGCCACAGCCATTTTCAGATAGCCCTCAATGCAAAGGCTCTAGACGCAAATATTGGTGTGAGAGCTAATTCAATCAAGGAAACACTGCATGTTGGTGAAGGGCATATTGAAGAAGGATCAGCCGAGTGGTTCTTGTGGGAGAACAACTCCATTTGGCTCACTAACTTCACACACCATCAGGCTTCCAAGCAGCTCTCAAGGAAACTCAGTTTTCACACTCTATGCTTACTGCCCTTTGAGTGCATTATCTAGGAATGAACCTGGTAGAGCATCCCAAACAAACGAATGCTTCACATGCGGGTTTCACATGCCACCAACTCCACATTCACAGGCAACTTCAGCGCCACAGCCCTTTTCAGATAGCACTCAATGCAAAGGCTCTAGACGCAAATATTGGTGTGAGAGCTAATTCAATCAAGGAAACACTGCATGTTGGTGAAGGGCATATTGAAGAAGGATCAGCCGAGTGGTTCTTGTGGGAGAACAACTCCATTTGGCTCACTAACTTCACACACCATCAGGCTTCCAAGCAGCTCTCAAGGAAACTCAGTTTTCACACTCTATGCTTAGTGCCCTTTGAGTGCATTATCTAGGAATGAACCTGGTAGAACATTACACACAAACGAATGCTCCACATGCGGGTTTCACATGCCACCAACTCCACATTCACAGGCAACTTCAGCGCCACAGCCGTTTTCAGATAGCCCTCAATGCAAAGGCTCTAGACGCAAATATTGGTGTGAGAGCTAATTCAATCAAGGAAACACTGCATGTTGGTTAAGGGCATATTGAAGAAGGATCAGCCGAGTGGTTCTTGTGGGAGAACAACTCCATTTGGCTCACTAACTTCACACACCATCAGGCTTCCAAGCAGCTCTCAAGGAAACTCAGTTTTCACACTCTATGCTTAGTGCCCTTTGAGTGCATTATCTAGGAATGAACCTGGTAGAACATTACACACAAACGAATGCTCCACATGCGGGTTTCACATGCCACCAACTCCACATTCACAGGCAAGTTCAGCGCCACAGCTGTTTTCAGATAGCCCTCAATGCAAAGGCTCTAGACGCAAATATTGGTGTGAGAGCTAATTCAATCAAGGAAACACTGCATGTTGGTGAAGGGCATATTAAAGAAGGATCAGCCGAGTGGTTCTTGTGGGAGAACAACTCCATTTGGCTCACTAACTTCACACACCATCAGGCATCCTAGCAGCTCTCAAGGAAACTCAGTTTTCACACTCTATGCTTAGTGCCCTTTGAGTACCTAGGACTGAAATGAAGCTTGCTGAGCATCCCACACAAACGAATGCTCCACATGCGGGTTTCACATGCCACCAACTCCACATTCACAGGCAACTTCGGCGCCACAGCCGTTTTCAGATAGCACTCAATGCAAAGGCTCTAGACGCAAATATTGGTGTGAGAGCTAATTCAATCAAGGAAACACTGCATGTTGGTTAAGGGCATATTAAAGAAGGATCAGCCGAGTGGTTCTTGTGGGAGAACAACTCCATTTGGCTCACTAACTTCACACACCATCAGGCATCCTAGTAGCTCTCAAGGAAAACTCAGTTTTCACACTCTATGCTTAGTGCCCTTTGAGTACCTAGGACTGAAATGAAGCTTGCTGAGCATCCCACACAAACGAATGCTCCACATGCGGGTTTCACATGCCACCAACTCCACATTCACAGGCAACTTCGGCGCCACAGCCGTTTTCAGATAGCACTCAATGCAAAGGCTCTAGATGCAAATATTGGTGTGAGAGCTAATTCAATCAAGGAAACACTGCATGTTGTGTGAAGGGCATATTGAAGAAGGATCAGCCGAGTGGTTCTTGTGGGAGAACAACTCCATTTGGCTCACTAACTTCACACACCATCAGGCTTCCAAGCAGCTCTCAAGGAAACTCAGTTTTCACACTCTATGCTTAGTGCCCTTTGAGTACCTAGGACTGAAATGAAGCTTGCTGAGCATCCCACACAAACGAATGCTCCACATGCGGGTTTCACATGCCACCAACTCCACATTCACAGGCAACTTCGGGGCCACAGCCGTTTTCAGATAGCACTCAATGCAAAGGCTCTAGACGCAAATATTGGTGTGAGAGCTAATTCAATCAAGGAAACACTGAATGTTGGTGAAGGGCATATTGAAGAAGGATCAGCCGAGTGGTTCTTGTGGGAGAACAACTCCATTTGGCTCACTAACTTCACACACCATTAGGCTTCCAAGCAGCTCTCAAGGAAACTCAGTTTTCACACTCTATGCTTAGTGCCCTTTGAGTGCATTATCTAGGAATGAACCTGGTAGAGCATCCCACACAAACGAATGCTCCACATGCGGGTTTCACATGCCACCAACTCCACACTCACAGGCAACTTCAGCGCCACAGCCATTTTCAGATAGCCCTCAATGCAAAGGCTCTAGACACAAATATTGGTGTGAGAGCTAATTCAATCAAGGAAACACTGCATGTTGGTGAAGGGCATATTGAAGAAGGATCAGCCGAGTGGTTCTTGTGGGAGAACAACTCCATTTGGCTCACTAACTTCACACACCATCAGGCTTCCAAGCAGCTCTCAAGGAAACTCAGTTTTCACACTCTATGCTTAGTGCCCTTTGAGTGCATTATCTAGGAATGAACCTGGTAGAGCATCCCACACAAACGAATGCTCCACATGCGGGTTTCACATGCCACCAACTCCACCTTCACAGGCAACTTCAGTGCCACAGCCATTTTCAGATAGCCCTCAATGCAAAGGCTCTAGACACAAATATTGGTGTGAGAGCTAATTCAATCAAGGAAACACTGCATGTTGGTGAAGGGCATATTGAAGAAGGATCAGCCGAGTGGTTCTTGTGGGAGAACAACTCCATTTGGCTCACTAACTTCACACACCATCAGGCTTCCAAGCAGCTCTCAAGGAAACTCAGTTTTCACACTCTATGCTTAGTGCCCTTTGAGTGCCTAGGACTGAAATGAACCTGGTAGAGCATCCCACACAAACGAATGCTTCACATGCGGGTTTCACATGCCACCAACTCCACATCACAGGCAACTTCAGCGCCACAGCCGTTTTCAGATAGCCCTCAATGCAAAGGCTCTAGACGCAAATATTGGTGTGAGAGCTAATTCAATCAAGGAAACACTGCATGTTGGTCAAGGGCATATTGAAGAAGGATCAGCCGAGTGGTTCTTGTGGGAGAACAACTCCATTTGGCTCACTAACTTCACACACCATCAGGCTTCCAAGCAGCTCTCAAGGAAACTCAGTTTTCACACTCTATGCTTAGTGCCCTTTGAGTGCATTATCTAGGAATGAACCTTGTAGAGCATGCCACACAAACGAATGCTCCACATGCGGGTTTCACATGCCACCAACTCCACCTTCACAGGCAACTTCAGCGCCACAGCCGTTTTCAGATAGCCCTGAATGCAAAGGCTCTAGACGCAAATATTGGTGTGAGAGCTAATTCAATCAAGGAAACACTGCATGTTGGTTAAGTGCATATTGAAGAAGGATCAGCCGAGTGGTTCTTGTGGGAGAACAACTCCATTTGGCTCACTAACTTCACACACCATCAGGCTTCCAAGCAGCTCTCAAGGAAACTCAGTTTTCACACTCTATGCTTAGTGCCCTTTGAGTGCATTATCTAGGAATGAACCTGGTAGAACATTACACACAAACGAATGCTCCACATGCGGGTTTCACATGCCACCAACTCCACATTGACAGGCAACTTCAGCGCCACAGCTGTTTTCAGATAGCCCTCAATGCAAAGGCTCTAGACGCAAATATTGGTGTGAGAGCTAATTCAATCAAGGAAACACTGCATGTTGGTTAAGGGCATATTAAAGAAGGATCAGCCGAGTGGTTCTTGTGGGAGAACAACTCCATTTGGCTCACTAACTTCACACACCATCAGGCATCCTAGTAGCTCTCAAGGAAACTCAGTTTTCACACTCTATGCTTAGTGCCCTTTGAGTACCTAGGACTGAAATGAAGCTTGCTGAGCATCCCACACAAACGAATGCTCCACATGCGGGTTTCACATGCCACCAACTCCACATTCACAGGCAACTTCGGCGCCACAGCCATTTTCAGATAGCCCTCAATGCAAAGGCTCTAGACGCAAATATTGGTGTGAGAGCTAATTCAATCAAGGAAACACTGCATGTTGGTGAAGGGTATATTGAAGAAGGATCAGCCGAGTGGTTCTTGTGGGAGAACAACTCCATTTGGCTCACTAACTTCACACACCATCAGGCTTCCAAGCAGCTCTCAAGGAAACTCAGTTTTCACACTCTATGCTTAGTGCCCTTTGAGTGCATTATCTAGGAATGAACCTGGTAGAGCATCCCACACAAACGAATGCTCCACATGCGGGTTTCACATGCCACCAACTCCACCTTCACAGGCAACTTCAGCGCCACAGCCGTTTTCAGATAGCCCTCAATGCAAAGGCTCTAGACACAAATATTGGTGTGAGAGCTAATTCAATCAAGGAAACACTGCATGTTGGTGAAGGGCATATTGAAGAAGGATCAGCCGAGTGGTTCTTGTGGGAGAACAACTCCATTTGGCTCACTAACTTCACACACCATCAGGCTTCCAAGCAGCTCTCAAGGAAACTCAGTTTTCACACTCTATGCTTAGTGCCCTTTGAGAGCCTAGGACTGAAATGAACCTGGTAGAGCATCCCACACAAACGAATGCTTCACATGCGGGTTTCACATGCCACCAACTCCACATTCACAGGCAACTTCAGCGCCACAGCCGTTTTCAGATAGCCCTCAATGCAAAGGCTCTAGACGCAAATATTGGTGTGAGAGCTAATTCAATCAAGGAAACACTGCATGTTGGTTAAGGGCATATTGAAGAAGGATCAGCCGAGTGGTTCTTGTGGGAGAACAACTCCATTTGGCTCACTAACTTCACACACCATCAGGCTTCCAAGCAGCTCTCAAGGAAACTCAGTTTTCACACTCTATGCTTAGTGCCCTTTGAGTGCATTATCTAGGAATGAACCTGGTAGAGCATCCCACACAAACGAATGCTCCACATGCGGGTTTCACATGCCACCAACTCCACCTTCACAGGCAACTTCAGCGCCACAGCCATTTTCAGATAGCCCTCAATGCAAAGGCTCTAGACACAAATATTGGTGTGAGAGCTAATTCAATCAAGGAAACATTGCATGTTGGTGAAGGGCATATTGAAGAAGGATCAGCCGAGTGGTTCTTGTGGGAGAACAACTCCATTTGGCTCACTAACTTCACACACCATCAGGCTTCCAAGCAGCTCTCAAGGAAACTCAGTTTTCACACTCTATGCTTAGTGCCCTTTGAGTGCCTAGGACTGAAATGAACCTGGTAGAGCATCCCACACAAACGAATGCTCCACATGCGGGTTTCACATGCCACCAACTCCACACTCACAGGCAACTTCGGCGCCACAGCCGTTTTCAGATAGCACTCAATGCAAAGGCTCTAGACGCAAATATTTGTGTGAGAGCTAATTCAATCAAGGAAACACTGCATGTTGGTGAAGGGCATATTGAAGAAGGATCAGCCGAGTGGTTCTTGTGGGAGAACAACTCCATTTGGCTCACTAACTTCACACACCATCAGGCTTCCAAGCAGCTCTCAAGGAAACTCAGTTTTCACACTCTATGCTTAGTGCCCTTTGAGTGCATTATCTAGGAATGAACCTTGTAGAGCATGCCACACAAACGAATGCTCCACATGCGGGTTTCACATGCCACCAACTCCACCTTCACAGGCAACTTCAGCGCCACAGCCGTTTTCAGATAGCCCTGAATGCAAAGGCTCTAGACGCAAATATTGGTGTGAGAGCTAATTCAATCAAGGAAACACTGCATGTTGGTTAAGTGCATATTGAAGAAGGATCAGCCGAGTGGTTCTTGTGGGAGAACAACTCCATTTGGCTCACTAACTTCACACACCATCAGGCTTCCAAGCAGCTCTCAAGGAAACTCAGTTTTCACACTCTATGCTTAGTGCCCTTTGAGTGCATTATCTAGGAATGAACCTGGTAGAACATTACACACAAACGAATGCTCCACATGCGGGTTTCACATGCCACCAACTCACATTGACAGGCAACTTCAGCGCCACAGCTGTTTTCAGATAGCCCTCAATGCAAAGGCTCTAGACGCAAATATTGGTGTGAGAGCTAATTCAATCAAGGAAACACTGCATGTTGGTGAAGGGCATATTAAAGAAGGATCAGCCGAGTGGTTCTTGTGGGAGAACAACTCCATTTGGCTCACTAACTTCACACACCATCAGGCATCCTAGTAGCTCTCAAGGAAACTCAGTTTTCACACTCTATGCTTAGTGCCCTTTGAGTACCTAGGACTGAAATGAAGCTTGCTGAGCATCCCACACAAACGAATGCTCCACATGCGGGTTTCACATGCCACCAACTCCACATTCACAGGCAACTTCGGCGCCACAGCCGTTTTCAGATAGCACTCAATGCAAAGGCTCTAGACACAAATATTGGTGTGAGAGCTAATTCAATCAAGGAAACACTGCATGTTGGTGAAGGGTATATTGAAGAAGGATCAGCCGAGTGGTTCTTGTGGGAGAACAACTCCATTTGGCTCACTAACTTCACACACCATCAGGCTTCCAAGCAGCTCTCAAGGAAACTCAGTTTTCACACTCTATGCTTAGTGCCCTTTGAGTGCATTATCTAGGAATGAACCTGGTAGAGCATCCCACACAAACGAATGCTCCACATGCGGGTTTCACATGCCACCAACTCCACATTCACAGGCAACTTCAGCGCCACAGCCATTTTCAGATAGCCCTCAATGCAAAGGCTCTAGACACAAATATTGGTGTGAGAGCTAATTCAATCAAGGAAACACTGCATGTTGGTGAAGGGCATATTGAAGAAGGATCAGCCGAGTGGTTCTTGTGGGAGAACAACTCCATTTGGCTCACTAACTTCACACACCATCAGGCTTCCAAGCAGCTCTCAAGGAAACTCAGTTTTCACACTCTATGCTTAGTGCCCTTTGAGTGCCTAGGACTGAAATGAACCTGGAAGAGCATCCCACACAAACGAATGCTCCACATGCGGGTTTCACATGCCACCAACTCCACATTCACAGGCAACTTCAGCGCCACAGCCGTTTTCAGATAGCCCTGAATGCAAAGGCTCTAGACGCAAATATTGGTGTGAGAGCTAATTCAATCAAGGAAACACTGCATGTTGGTGAAGGGCATATTGAAGAAGGATCAGCCGAGTGGTTCTTGTGGGAGAACAACTCCATTTGGCTCACTAACTTCACACACCATCAGGCTTCCAAGCAGCTCTCAAGGAAACTCAGTTTTCACACTCTATGCTTAGTGCCCTTTGAGTGCATTATCTAGGAATGAACCTGGTAGAGCATCCCACACAAACGAATGCTCCACATGCGGGTTTCACATGCCACCAACTCCACATTCACAGGCAACTTCAGCGCCACAGCCATTTTCAGATAGCCCTCAATGCAAAGGCTCTAGACACAAATATTGGTGTGAGAGCTAATTCAATCAAGGAAACACTGCATGTTGGTGAAGGGCATATTGAAGAAGGATCAGCCGAGTGGTTCTTGTGGGAGAACAACTCCATTTGGCTCACTAACTTCACACACCATCAGGCTTCCAAGCAGCTCTCAAGGAAACTCAGTTTTCACACTCTATGCTTAGTGCCCTTTGAGTGCCTAGGACTGAAATGAACCTGGTAGAGCATCCCACACAAACGAATGCTCCACATGCGGGTTTCACATGCCACCAACTCCACACTCACAGGCAACTTCAGCGCCACAGCCGTTTTCAGATAGCACTCAATGCAAAGGCTCTAGACGCAAATATTTGTGTGAGAGCTAATTCAATCAAGGAAACACTGCAAGTTGGTGAAGGGCATATTGAAGAAGGATCAGCCGAGTGGTTCTTGTGGGAGAACAACTCCATTTGGCTCACTAACTTCACACACCATCAGGCTTCCAAGCAGCTCTCAAGGAAACTCAGTTTTCACACTCTATGCTTAGAGCCCTTTGAGTGCATTATCTAGGAATGAACCTGGTAGAGCATCCCACACAAACGAATGCTCCACATGCGGGTTTCACATGCCACCAACTCCACCTTCACAGGCAACTTCAGTGCCACAGCCGTTTTCAGATAGCCCTCAATGCAAAGGATCTAGACACAAATATTGGTGTGAGAGCTAATTCAATCAAGGAAACACTACATGTTGCTGAAGGGCATATTGAAGAAGGATCAGCCGAGTGGTTCTTGTGGAAGAACAACTCCATTTGGCTCACTAACTTCACACACCATCAGGCTTCCAAGCAGCTCTCAAGGAAACTCAGTTTTCACACTCTATGCTTAGTGCCCTTTGAGTGCCTAGGACTGAAATGAACCTGGTAGAGCATCCCACACAAACGAATGCTTCACATGCGGGTTTCACATGCCACCAACTCCACATCACAGGCAACTTCAGCGCCACAGCCGTTTTCAGATAGCCCTCAATGCAAAGGCTCTAGACGCAAATATTGGTGTGAGAGCTAATTCAATCAAGGAAACACTGCATGTTGGTGAAGGGCATATTGAAGAAGGATCAGCCGAGTGGTTCTTGTGGGAGAACAACTCCATTTGGCTCACTAACTTCACACACCATCAGGCTTCCAAGCAGCTCTCAAGGAAACTCAGTTTTCACACTCTATGCTTAATGCCCTTTGAGTGCCTAGGACTGAAATGAACCTGATAGAGCATCCCACACAAACGACTGCTCCACATGCGGGTTTCACATGCCACCAACTCCACATTCACAGGCAACTTCATCGCCACAGCCGTTATCAGATAGCCCTCAATGCAAAGGCTCTAGACACAAATATACGTGTGAGAGCTAATTCAATCAAGGAAACACTGCATGTTGGTGAAGGGCATATTGAAGAAGGATCAGCCGAGTGGTTCTTGTGGGAGAACAACTCCATTTGGCTCACTAACTTCACACACCATCAGGCTTCCAATCAGCTCTCAAGGAAACTCAGTTTTCACACTCTATGCTTAGTGCCCTTTGAGTGCCTAGGACTGAAATGAACCTGGTAGAGCATCCCACACAAACGAATGCTTCACATACGGGTTTCACATGCCACCAACTCCACATTCACAGGCAAGTTCAGCGACACAGCTGTTTTCAGATAGCCCTCAATGAAAAGGCTCTAGACGCAAATATTGGTGTGAGAGCTAATTCAATCAAGGAAACACTGCATGTTGTGAAGGGCATATTAAAGAAGGATCAGCCGAGTGGTTCTTGTGGGAGAACAACTCCATTTGGCTCACTAACTTCACACACCATCAGGCATCCTAGCAGCTCTCAAGGAAACTCAGTTTTCACACTCTATGCTTAGTGCCCTTTGAGTACCTAGGACTGAAATGAAGCTTGCTGAGCATCCCACACAAACGAATGCTCCACATGCGGGTTTCACATGCCACCAACTCCACCTTCACAGGCAAGTTCAGCGCCACAGCCATTTTCAGATAGCCCTCAATGCAAAGGCTCTAGACACAAATATTGGTGTGAGAGCTAATTCAATCAAGGAAACACTGCATGTTGGTTAAGTGCATATTGAAGAAGGATCAGCCGAGTGGTTCTTGTGGGAGAACAACTCCATTTGGCTCACTAACTTCACACACCATCAGGCTTCCAAGCAGCTCTCAAGGAAACTCAGTTTTCACACTCTATGCTTAGTGCCCTTTGAGTGCCTAGGACTGAAATGAAGCTTGCTGAGCATCCCACACAAACGAATGCTCCACATGCGGGTTTCACATGCCACCAACTCCACATTCACAGGCAACTTCAGCGCCACAGCCCTTTTCAGATAGCACTCAGTGCAAAGGCTCTAGACGCAAATATTGGTGTGAGAGCTAATTCAATCAAGGAAACACTGAATGTTGGTGAAGGGCATATTGAAGAAGGATCAGCCGAGTGGTTCTTGTGGGAGAACAACTCCATTTGGCTCACTAACTTCACACACCATCAGGCTTCCAAGCAGCTCTCAAGGAAACTCAGTTTTCACACTCTATGCTTAGTGCCCTTTGAGTGCCTAGGACTGAAATGAACCTGGTAGAGCATCCCACACAAACGAATGCTTCACATGCGCGTTTCACATGCCACCAACTCCACATTCACAGGCAACTTCAGCGCCACAGCCGTTTTCAGATAGCCCTCAATGCAAAGGCTCTAGACGCAAATATTGGTGTGAGAGCTAATTCAATCAAGGAAACACTGCATGTTGGTGAAGGGCATATTGAAGAAGGATCAGCCGAGTGGTTCTTGTGGGAGAACAACTCCATTTGGCTCACTAACTTCACACACCATCAGGCTTCCAAGCAGCTCTCAAGGAAACTCAGTTTTCACACTCTATGCTTAGTGCCCTTTGAGTGCATTATCTAGGAATGAACCTGGTAAAACATTACACACAAACGAATGCTCCACATGCGGGTTTCACATGCCACCAACTCCACATTGACAGGCAAGTTCAGCGCTACAGCTGTTTTCAGATAGCCCTCAATGCAAAGGCTCTAGACGCAAATATTGGTGTGAGAGCTAATTCAATCAAGGAAACACTGCATGTTGGTGAAGGGCATATTAAAGAAGGATCAGCCGAGTGGTTCTTGTGGGAGAACAACTCCATTTGGCTCACTAACTTCACACACCATCAGGCATCCTAGCAGCTCTCAAGGAAACTCAGTTTTCACACTCTATGCTTAGTGCCCTTTGAGTGCCTAGGACTGAAATGAACCTGGTAGAGCATCCCACACAAACGAATGCTCCACATGCGGGTTTCACATGCCACCAACTCCACACTCACAGGCAACTTCGGCGCCACAGCCGTTTTCAGATAGCACTCAATGCAAAGGCTCTAGACGCAAATATTTGTGTGAGAGCTAATTCAATCAAGGAAACATTGCAAGTTGGTGAAGGGCATATTGAAGAAGGATCAGCCGAGTGGTTCTTGTGGGAGAACAACTCCATTTGGCTCACTAACTTCACACACCATCAGGCTTCCAAGCAGCTCTCAAGGAAACTCAGTTTTCACACTCTATGCTTAGTGCCCTTTGAGTGCATTATCTAGGAATGAACCTGGTAGAGCATCCCACACAAACGAATGCTCCACATGCGGGTTTCACATGCCACCAACTCCACCTTCACAGGCAACTTCAGTGCCACAGCCGTTTTCAGATAGCACTCAATGCAAAGGATCTAGACGCAAATATTGGTGTGAGAGCTAATTCAATCAAGGAAACACTGCATGTTGGTGAAGGGCATATTGAAGAAGGATCAGCCGAGTGGTTCTTGTGGAAGAACAACTCCATTTGGCTCACTAACTTCACACACCATCAGGCTTCCAAGCAGCTCTCAAGGAAACTCAGTTTTCACACTCTATGCTTAGTGCCCTTTGAGTGCCTAGGACTGAAATGAACCTGGTAGAGCATCCCACACAAACGAATGCTTCACATGCGGGTTTCACATGCCACCAACTCCACATCACAGGCAACTTCAGCGCCACAGCCGTTTTCAGATAGCCCTCAATGCAAAGGCTCTAGACGCAAATATTTGTGTGAGAGCTAATTCAATCAAGGAAACACTGCATGTTGGTTAAGGGCATATTGAAGAAGGATCAGCCGAGTGGTTCTTGTGGGAGAACAACTCCATTTGGCTCACTAACTTCACACACCATCAGGCTTCCAAGCAGCTCTCAACGAAACTCAGTTTTCACACTCTATGCTTAGTGCCCTTTGAGTGCATTATCTAGGAATGAACCTGGTAAAACATTACACGCACAAACGAATGCTCCACATGCGGGTTTCACATGCCACCAACTCCACCTTCACAGGCAACTTCAGTGCCACAGCCGTTTTCAGATAGCACTCAATGCAAAGGATCTAGACACAAATATTGGTGTGAGAGCTAATTCAATCAAGGAAACACTGCATGTTGGTGAAGGGCATATTGAAGAAGGATCAGCCGAGTGGTTCTTGTGGAAGAACAACTCCATTTGGCTCACTAACTTCACACACCATCAGGCATCCTAGCAGCTCTCAAGGAAACTCAGTTTTCACACTCTATGCTTAGTGCCCTTTGAGTACCTAGGACTGAAATGAAGCTTGCTGAGCATCCCACACAAACGAATGCTCCACATGCGGGTTTCACATGCCACCAACTCCACACTCACAGGCAACTTCGGCGCCACAGCCGTTTTCAGATAGCACTCAATGCAAAGGCTCTAGACGCAAATATTTGTGTGAGAGCTAATTCAATCAAGGAAACACTGCAAGTTGGTGAAGGGCATATTGAAGAAGGATCAGCCGAGTGGTTCTTGTGGGAGAACAACTCCATTTGGCTCACTAACTTCACACACCATCAGGCTTCCAAGCAGCTCTCAAGGAAACTCAGTTTTCACACTCTATGCTTAGTGCCCTTTGAGTGCATTATCTAGGAATGAACCTGGTAGAGCATCCGACACAAACGAATGCTCCACATGCGGGTTTCACATGCCACCAACTCCACCTTCACAGGCAACTTCAGCGCCACAGCCGTTTTCAGATAGCCCTCAATGCAAAGGCTCTAGACACAAATATTGGTGTGAGAGCTAATTCAATCAAGGAAACACTGCATGTTGGTGAAGGGCATATTGAAGAAGGATCAGCCGAGTGGTTCTTGTGGGAGAACAACTCCATTTGGCTCACTAACTTCACACACCATCAGGCTTCCAAGCAGCTCTCAAGGAAACTCAGTTTTCACACTCTATGCTTAGTGCCCTTTGAGTGCCTAGGACTGAAATGAACCTGGTAGAGCATCCCACACAAACGAATGCTTCACATGCGCGTTTCACATGCCACCAACTCCACATCACAGGCAACTTCAGCGCCACAGCCGTTTTCAGATAGCCCTCAATGCAAAGGCTCTAGACGCAAATATTGGTGTGAGAGCTAATTTAATCAAGGAAACACTGCATGTTGGTGAAGGGCATATTGAAGAAGGATCAGCCGAGTGGTACTTGTGGGAGAACAACTCCATTTGGCTCACTAACTTCACACACCATCAGGCTTCCAAGCATCTCTCAAGGAAACTCAGTTTTCACACTCTATGCTTACTGCCCATTTGAGTGCATTATCTAGGAATGAACCTGGTAGAGCATCCCACACAAACGAATGCTTCACATGCGGGTTTCACATGCCACCAACTCCACCTTCACAGGCAACTTCAGCGCCACAGCCGTTTTCAGATAGCCCTCAATGCAAAGGCTCTAGACGCAAATATTGGTGTGAGAGCTTATTCAATCAAGGAAACACTGCATGTTGGTGAAGGGCATATTGAAGAAGGATCAGCCGAGTGGTTCTTGTGGGAGAACAACTCCATTTGGCTCACTAACTTCACACACCATCAGGCATCCTAGCAGCTCTCAAGGAAACTCAGTTTTCACACTCTATGCTTAATGCCCTTTGAGTGCCTAGGACTGAAATGAACCTGATAGAGCATCCCACACAAACGACTGCTCCACATGCGGGTTTCACATGCCACCAACTCCACATTCACAGGCAACTTCAGTGCCACAGCCGTTTTCAGAGAGCCCTCAATGCAAAGTATCTAGACACAAATATACGTGTGAGAGCTAATTCAATCAAGGAAACACTGCATGTTGGTGAAGGGCATATTGAAGAAGGATCGGCCGAGTGGTTCTTGTGGGAGAACAACTCCATTTGGCTCACTAACTTCACACACCATCAGGCTTCCAAGCAGCTCTCAAGGAAACTCAGTTTTCACACTCTATGCTTAGTGCCCTTTGAGTGCCTAGGACTGAAATGAACCTGGTAGAGCATCCCACACAAACGAATGCTTCACATACGGGTTTCACATGCCACCAACTCCACATTCACAGGCAACTTCAGCACCACAGCCGTTTTCAGATAGCCCTCAATGCAAAGGCTCTAGATGCAAATATTGGTGTGAGAGCTAATTCAATCAAGGAAACACTGCATGTTGGTGAAGGGCATATTGAAGAAGGATCAGCCGAGTGGTTCTTGTGGGAGAACAACTCCATTTGGCTCACTAACTTCACACACCATCAGGCTTCCAAGCAGCTCTCAAGGAAACTCAGTTTTCACACTCTATGCTTAGTGCCCTTTGAGTGCATTATCTAGGAATGAACCTGGTAGAACATCCCACACAAACGAATGCTCCACATGCGGGTTTCACATGCCACCTACTCCACATTCACAGGCAACTTCAGCACCACAGCCGTTTTCAGATAGCCCTCAATGCAAAGGCTCTAGACGCAAATATTGGTGTGAGAGCTAATTCAATCAAGGAAACACTGCATGTTGGTGAAGGGCATATTGAAGAAGGATCAGCCGAGTGGTTCTTGTGGGAGAACAACTCCATTTGGCTCACTAACTTCACACACCATCAGGCTTCCAAGCAGCTCTCAAGGAAACTCAGTTTTCACACTCTATGCTTAGTGCCCTTTGAGTGCCTAGGACTGAAATGAACCTGGTAGAGCATCCCACACAAACTGATGCTCCACATGCGGGTTTCACATGCCACCAACTTGACATTCTCAGGCAACTTCAGCGCCACAACCGTTCTGAGATAGCCCTCAATGCAAAGGCTCTAGACGCAAATATTGGTGTGAGAGCTAATTCAATCAAGGAAACACTGCATGTTGGTGAAGGGCATATTGAAGAAGGATCAGCCGAGTGGTTCTTGTGGGAGAACAACTCCATTTGGCTCACTAACTTCACACACCATCAGGCTTCCAAGCAGCTCTCAAGGAAACTCAGTTTTCACACTCTATGCTTAGTGCCCTTTGAGTGCCTAGGACTGAAATGAAGCTTGGTGAGCATCCCACACAAACGAATGCTCCACATGCGGGTTTCACATGCCACCAACTCCACATTCACAGGCAACTTCAGCGCCACAGCCGTTTTCAGATAGCCCTCAATGCAAAGGCTCTAGACGCAAATATTGGTGTGAGAGCTAATTCAATCAAGGAAACACTGCATGTTGGTGAAGGGCATATTGAAGAAGGATCAGCCGAGTGGTTCTTGTGGGAGAACAACTCCATTTGGCTCACTAACTTCACACACCATCAGGCTTCCAAGCAGCTCTCAAGGAAACTCAGTTTTCACACTCTATGCTTAGTGCCTTTTGAGTGCATTATCTAGGAATGAACCTGGTAGAGCATCCCACACAAACGAATGCTCCACATGCGGGTTTTACATGCCACCAACTCCACATTCTCAGGCAACTTCAGCGCCACAGCCGTTTTCAGATAGCCCTCAATGCAAAGGCTCTAGATGCAAATATTGGTGGTGAGAATTAATTCAATCAAGGAAACACTGCATGTTGGTGAAGGGCATATTGAAGAAGGATCAGCCGAGTGGTTCTTGTGGGAGAACAACTCCATTTGGCTCACTAACTTCACACACCATCAGGCTTCCAAGCAGCTCTCAAGGAAACTCAGTTTTCACACTCTATGCTTAGTGCCCTTTGAGTGCATTATCTAGGAATGAACCTGGTAGAGCATCCCACACAAACGAATGCTCCACATGCAGGTTTCACATGCCACCAACTCCACATTCACAGGCAACTTCAGCGCCACAGCCGTTTTCAGATAGCCCTCAATGCAAAGGCTCTAGACGCAAATATTGGTGTGAGAGCTAATTCAATCAAGGAAACACTGCATGTTGGTGAAGGGCATATTGAAGAAGGATCAGCCGAGTGGTTCTTGTGGGAGAACAACTCCATTTGGCTCACTAACTTCACACACCATCAGGCTTCCAAGCAGCTCTCAAGGAAACTCAGTTTTCACACTCTATGCTTAGTGCCCTTTGAGTGTCTAGGACTGAAATGATCCTGGTAGAGCATCCCACACAAACGAATGCTCCACATGCGGGTTTCACATGCCACCAACTCCACATTCACAGGCAACTTCAGCGCCACAGCCGTTTTCAGATAGCCCTCAATGCAAAGGCTCTAGACGCAAATATTGGTGTGAGAGCTAATTCAATCAAGGAAACACTGCATGTTGGTGAAGGGCATATTGAAGAAGGATCAGCCGAGTGGTTCTTGTGGGAGAACAACTCCATTTGGCTCACTAACTTCACACACCATCAGGCTTCCAAGCAGCTCTCAAGGAAACTCAGTTTTCACACTCTATGCTTAGTGTCCTTTGAGTGCCTAGGACTGAAATGAACCTTGGTAGAGCATCCCACACAAACGAATGCTCCACATGCGGGTTTCACATGCCACCAACTCCACATTCACAGGCAACTTCAGCGCCACAGCCGTTTTCAGATAGCCCTCAATGCAAAGGCTCTAGACGCAAATATTGGTGTGAGAGCTAATTCAACCAAAGAAACACTGCATGTTCGTGAAGGGCATATTGAAGAAGGATCAGCCGAGTGGTTCTTGTGGGAGAACAACTCCATTTGGCTCACTAACTTCACACACCATCAGGCTTCCAAGCAGCTCTCAAGGAAACTCAGTTTTCACACTCTATGCTTAGTGCCTTTTGAGTGCATTATCTAGGAATGAACCTGGTAGAGCATCCCACACAAACGAATGCTCCACATGCGGGTTTCACATGCCACCAACTCCACATTGACAGGCAAGTTCAGCGCCACAGCTGTTTTCAGATAGCCCTCAATGCAAAGGCTCTAGTCGCAAATATTGGTGTGAGAGCTAATTCAATCAAGGAAACACTGCATGTTGGTGAAGGGCATATTGAAGAAGGATCAGCCGAGTGGTTCTTGTGGGAGAACAACTCCATTTGGCTCACTAACTTCACACACCATCAGGCTTCCAAGCAGCTCTCAAGGAAACTCAGTTTTCACACTCTATGCTTAGTGCCCTTTGAGTGCCTAGGACTGAAATGAACCTGGTAGAGCATCCCACACAAACTGATGCTCCACATGTGGGTTTCACATGCCACCAACTTCACATTCTCAGGCAACTTCAGCGCCACAACCGTTCTGAGATAGCCCTCAATGCAAAGGCTCTAGACGCAAATATTGGTGTGAGAGCTAATTCAATCAAGGAAACACTGCATGTTGGTGAAGGGCATATTGAAGAAGGATCAGCCGAGTGGTTCTTGTGGGAGAACAACTCCATTTGGCTCACTAACTTCACACACCATCAGGCTTCCAAGCAGCTCTCAAGGAAACTCAGTTTTCACACTCTATGCTTAGTGCCCTTTGAGTGCATTATCTAGGAATGAACCTGGTAGAGCATCCCACACAAACGAATGCTCCACATGCGGGTTTCACATGCCACCAACTCCACATTCACAGGCAACTTCAGCGCCACAGCCGTTTTCAGATAGCCCTCAATGCAAAGGCTCTAGACGCAAATATTGGTGTGAGAGCTAATTCAATCAAGGAAACACTGCATGTTGGTGAAGGGCATATTGAAGAAGGATCAGCCGAGTGGTTCTTGTGGGAGAACAACTCCATTTGGCTCACTAACTTCACACACCATCAGGCTTCCAAGCAGCTCTCAAGGAAACTCAGTTTTCACACTCTATGCTTAGTGCCCTTTGAGTGCCTAGGACTGAAATGAATTTTGGTGAGCATGCCACACAAACGAATGCTCCACATGCGGGTTTCACATGCCACCAACTCCACATTGACAGGCAACTTCAGCGCCACAGCCATTTTCAGATAGCCCTCAATGCAAAGGCTCTAGACGCAAATATTGGTGTGAGAGCTAATTCAATCAAGGAAACACTGCATGTTGGTGAAGGGCATATTGAAGAAGGATCAGCCGAGTGGTTCTTGTGGGAGAACAACTCCATTTGGCTCACTAACTTCACACACCATCAGGCTTCCAAGCAGCTCTCAAGGAAACTCAGTTTTCACACTCTATGCTTAGTGCCCTTTGAGTGCCTAGGACTGAAATGAACCTGGTAGAGCATCCCACACAAACTGATGCTCCACATGTGGGTTTCACATGCCACCAACTTCACATTCTCAGGCAACTTCAGCGCCACAACCGTTCTGAGATAGCACTCAATGCAAAGGCTCTAGACGCAAATATTGGTGTGAGAGCTAATTCAATCAAGGAAACACTGCATGTTGGTGAAGGGCATATTGAAGAAGGATCAGCCGAGTGGTTCTTGTGGGAGAACAACTCCATTTGGCTCACTAACTTCACACACCATCAGGCTTCCAAGCAGCTCTCAAGGAAACTCAGTTTTCACACTCTATGCTTAGTGCCCTTTGAGTGCCTAGGACTGAAATGAAGCTTGGTGAGCATCCCACACAAACGAATGCTCCACATGCGGGTTTCACATGCCACCAACTCCACATTCACAGGCAACTTCAGCGCCACAGCCGTTTTCAGATAGCCCTCAATGCAAAGGCTCTAGACGCAAATATTGGTGTGAGAGCTAATTCAATCAAGGAAACACTGCATGTTGGTGAAGGGCATATTGAAGAAGGATCAGCCGAGTGGTTCTTGTGGGAGAACAACTCCATTTGGCTCACTAACTTCACACACCATCAGGCTTCCAAGCAGCTCTCAAGGAAACTCAGTTTTCACACTCTATGCTTAGTGCCTTTTGAGTGCATTATCTAGGAATGAACCTGGTAGAGCATGCCACACAAACGAATGCTCCACATGCGGGTTTTACATGCCACCAACTCCACATTCTCAGGCAACTTCAGCGCCACAGCCATTTTCAGATAGCCCTCAATGCAAAGGCTCTAGACGCAAATATTGGTGTGAGAGCTAATTCAATCAAGGAAACACTGCATGTTGGTGAAGGGCATATTGAAGAAGGATCAGCCGAGTGGTTCTTGTGGGAGAACAACTCCATTTGGCTCACTAACTTCACACACCATCAGGCTTCCAAGCAGCTCTCAAGGAAACTCAGTTTTCACACTCTATGCTTAGTGCCCTTTGAGTGCATTATCTAGGAATGAACCTGGTAGAGCATCCCACACAAACGAATGCTCCACATGCAGGTTTCACATGCCACCAACTCCACATTCACAGGCAACTTCAGCGCCACAGCCGTTTTCAGATAGCCCTCAATGCAAAGGCTCTAGACGCAAATATTGGTGTGAGAGCTAATTCAATCAAGGAAACACTGCATGTTGGTGAAGGGCATATTGAAGAAGGATCAGCCGAGTGGTTCTTGTGGGAGAACAACTCCATTTGGCTCACTAACTTCACACACCATCAGGCTTCCAAGCAGCTCTCAAGGAAACTCAGTTTTCACACTCTATGCTTAGTGCCTTTTGAGTGCATTATCTAGGAATGAACCTGGTAGAGCATCCCACACAAACGAATGCTCCACATGCGGGTTTCACATGCCACCAACTCCACATTGACAGGCAACTTCAGCGCCACAGCTGTTTTCAGATAGCCCTCAATGCAAAGGCTCTAGTCGCAAATATTGGTGTGAGAGCTAATTCAATCAAGGAAACACTGCATGTTGGTGAAGGGCATATTGAAGAAGGATCAGCCGAGTGGTTCTTGTGGGAGAACAACTCCATTTGGCTCACTAACTTCACACACCATCAGGCTTCCAAGCAGCTCTCAAGGAAACTCAGTTTTCACACTCTATGCTTAGTGCCCTTTGAGTGCCTAGGACTGAAATGAACCTGGTAGAGCATCCCACACAAACTGATGCTCCACATGTGGGTTTCACATGCCACCAACTTCACATTCTCAGGCAACTTCAGCGCCACAACCGTTCTGAGATAGCCCTCAATGCAAAGGCTCTAGACGCAAATATTGGTGTGAGAGCTAATTCAATCAAGGAAACACTGCATGTTGGTGAAGGGCATATTGAAGAAGGATCAGCCGAGTGGTTCTTGTGGGAGAACAACTCCATTTGGCTCACTAACTTCACACACCATCAGGCTTCCAAGCAGCTCTCAAGGAAACTCAGTTTTCACACTCTATGCTTAGTGCCCTTTGAGTGCATTATCTAGGAATGAACCTGGTAGAGCATCCCACACAAACGAATGCTCCACATGCGGGTTTCACATGCCACCAACTCCACATTCACAGGCAACTTCAGCGCCACAGCCGTTTTCAGATAGCCCTCAATGCAAAGGCTCTAGACGCAAATATTGGTGTGAGAGCTAATTCAACCAAGGAAACACTGCATGTTGGTGAAGGGCATATTGAAGAAGGATCAGCCGAGTGGTTCTTGTGGGAGAACAACTCCATTTGGCTCACTAACTTCACACACCATCAGGCTTCCAAGCAGCTCTCAAGGAAACTCAGTTTTCACACTCTATGCTTAGTGCCCTTTGAGTGCCTAGGACTGAAATGAAGCTTGGTGAGCATCCCACACAAACGAATGCTCCACATGCGGGTTTCACATGCCACCAACTCCACATTCACAGGCAACTTCAGCGCCACAGCCGTTTTCAGATAGCCCTCAATGCAAAGGCTCTAGACGCAAATATTGGTGTGAGAGCTAATTCAATCAAGGAAACACTGCATGTTGGTGAAGGGCATATTGAAGAAGGATCAGCCGAGTGGTTCTTGTGGGAGAACAACTCCATTTGGCTCACTAACTTCACACACCATCAGGCTTCCAAGCAGCTCTCAAGGAAACTCAGTTTTCACACTCTATGCTTAGTGCCTTTTGAGTGCATTATCTAGGAATGAACCTGGTAGAGCATCCCACACAAACGAATGCTCCACATGCGGGTTTTACATGCCACCAACTCCACATTCTCAGGCAACTTCAGCGCCACAGCCATTTTCAGATAGCCCTCAATGCAAAGGCTCTAGACGCAAATATTGGTGTGAGAGCTAATTCAATCAAGGAAACACTGCATGTTGGTGAAGGGCATATTGAAGAAGGATCAGCCGAGTGGTTCTTGTGGGAGAACAACTCCATTTGGCTCACTAACTTCACACACCATCAGGCTTCCAAGCAGCTCTCAAGGAAACTCAGTTTTCACACTCTATGCTTAGTGCCCTTTGAGTGCATTATCTAGGAATGAACCTGCTAGAGCATCCCACACAAACGAATGCTCCACATGCAAGTTTCACATGCCACCAACTCCACATTCACAGGCAACTTCAGCGCCACAGCCGTTTTCAGATAGCCCTCAATGCAAAGGCTCTAGACGCAAATATTGGTGTGAGAGCTAATTCAATCAAGGAAACACTGCATGTTGGTGAAGGGCATATTGAAGAAGGATCAGCCGAGTGGTTCTTGTGGGAGAACAACTCCATTTGGCTCACTAACTTCACACACCATCAGGCTTCCAAGCAGCTCTCAAGGAAACTCAGTTTTCACACTCTATGCTTAGTGCCCTTTGAGTGCCTAGGACTGAAATGAAGCTTGGTGAGCATCCCACACAAACGAATGCTCCACATGCGGGTTTCACATGCCACCAACTCCACATTCACAGGCAACTTCAGCGCCACAGCCGTTTTCAGATAGCCCTCAATGCAAAGGCTCTAGACGCAAATATTGGTGTGAGAGCTAATTCAATCAAGGAAACACTGCATGTTGGTGAAGGGCATATTGAAGAAGGATCAGCCGAGTGGTTCTTGTGGGAGAACAACTCCATTTGGCTCACTAACTTCACACACCATCAGGCTTCCAAGCAGCTCTCAAGGAAACTCAGTTTTCACACTCTATGCTTAGTGCCCTTTGAGTGCCTAGGACTGAAATGAAGCTTGGTGAGCATCCCACACAAACGAATGCTCCACATGCGGGTTTCACATGCCACCAACTCCACATTCTCAGGCAACTTCAGCGCCACAGCCGTTTTCAGATAGCCCTCAATGCAAAGGCTCTAGACGCAAATATTGGTGTGAGAGCTAATTCAATCAAGGAAACACTGCATGTTGGTGAAGGGCATATTGAAGAAGGATCAGCCGAGTGGTTCTTGTGGGAGAACAACTCCATTTGGCTCACTAACTTCACAGACCATCAGGCTTCCAAGCAGCTCTCAAGGATACTCAGTTTTCACACTCTATGCTTAGTGTCCTTTGAGTGTCTAGGACTGAAATGATCCTGGTAGAGCATCCCACACAAACGAATGCTCCACATGCGGGTTTCACATGCCACCAACTCCACATTCACAGGCAACTTCAGCGCCACAGCCGTTTTCAGATAGCCTCAATGCAAAGGCTCTAGACGCAAATACTGGTGTGAGAGCTAATTCAATCAAGGAAACACTGCATGTTGGTGAAGGGCATATTGAAGAAGGATCAGCCGAGTGGTTCTTGTGGGAGAACAACTCCATTTGGCTCACTAACTTCACACACCATCAGGCTTCCAAGCAGCTCTCAAGGAAACTCAGTTTTCACACTCTATGCTTAGTGCCCTTTGAGTGCATTATCTAGGAATGAACCTGGTAGAGCATCCCACACAAACGAATGCTCCACATGCAGGTTTCACATGCCACCAACTCCACATTCACAGGCAACTTCAGCGCCACAGCCGTTTTCAGATAGCCCTCAATGCAAAGGCTCTAGACGCAAATATTGGTGTGAGAGCTAATTCAATCAAGGAAACACTGCATGTTGGTGAAGGGCATATTGAAGAAGGATCAGCCGAGTGGTTCTTGTGGGAGAACAACTCCATTTGGCTCACTAACTTCACACACCATCAGGCTTCCAAGCAGCTCTCAAGGAAACTCAGTTTTCACACTCTATGCTTAGTGCCCTTTGAGTGCCTAGGACTGAAATGAAGCTTGGTGAGCATCCCACACAAACGAATGCTCCACATGCGGGTTTCACATGCCAACAACTCCACATTCACAGGCAACTTCAGCGCCACAGCCGTTTTCAGATAGCCCTCAATGCAAAGGCTCTAGACGCAAATATTGGTGTGAGAGCTAATTCAATCAAGGAAACACTGCATGTTGGTGAAGGGCATATTGAAGAAGGATCAGCCGAGTGGTTCTTGTGGGAGAACAACTCCATTTGGCTCACTAACTTCACAGACCATCAGGCTTCCAAGCAGCTCTCAAGGAAACTCAGTTTTCACACTCTATGCTTAGTGCCCTTTGAGTGCATTATCTAGGAATGAACCTGGTAGAGCATCCCACACAAACGAATGCTCCACATGCGGGTTTCACATGCCACCAACTCCACATTCACAGGCAACTTCAGCGCCACAGCCGTTTTCAGATAGCCTCAATGCAAAGGCTCTAGACGCAAATACTGGTGTGAGAGCTAATTCAATCAAGGAAACACTGCATGTTGGTGAAGGGCATATTGAAGAAGGATCAGCCGAGTGGTTCTTGTGGGAGAACAACTCCATTTGGCTCACTAACTTCACACACCATCAGGCTTCCAAGCAGCTCTCAAGGAAACTCAGTTTTCACACTCTATGCTTAGTGTCCTTTGAGTGCCTAGGACTGAAATGATCCTGGTAGAGCATCCCACACAAACGAATGCTCCACATGCGGGTTTCACATGCCACCAACTCCACATTCACAGGCAACTTCAGCGCCACAGCCGTTTTCAGATAGCCCTCAATGCAAAGGCTCTAGACGCAAATATTGGTGTGAGAGCTAATTCAACCAAAGAAACACTGCATGTTGGTGAAGGGCATATTGAAGAAGGATCAGCCGAGTGGTTCTTGTGGGAGAACAACTCCATTTGGCTCACTAACTTCACACACCATCAGGCTTCCAAGCAGCTCTCAAGGAAACTCAGTTTTCACACTCTATGCTTAGTGCCTTTTGAGTGCATTATCTAGGAATGAACCTGGTAGAGCATCCCACACAAACGAATGCTCCACATGCGGGTTTCACATGCCACCAACTCCACATTCACAGGCAACTTCAGCGCCACAGCTGTTTTCAGATAGCCCTCAATGCAAAGGCTCTAGTCGCAAATATTGGTGTGAGAGCTAATTCAATCAAGGAAACACTGCATGTTGGTGAAGGGCATATTGAAGAAGGATCAGCCGAGTGGTTCTTGTGGGAGAACAACTCCATTTGGCTCACTAACTTCACACACCATCAGGCTTCCAAGCAGCTCTCAAGGAAACTCAGTTTTCACACTCTATGCTTAGTGCCCTTTGAGTGCCTAGGACTGAAATGAACCTGGTAGAGCATCCCACACAAACTGATGCTCCACATGTGGGTTTCACATGCCACCAACTTCACATTCTCAGGCAACTTCAGCGCCACAACCGTTCTCAGATAGCCCTCAATGCAAAGGCTCTAGACACAAATATTGGTGTGAGAGCTAATTCAATCAAGGAAACACTGCATGTTGGTGAAGGGCATATTGAAGAAGGATCAGCCGAGTGGTTCTTGTGGGAGAACAACTCCATTTGGCTCACTAACTTCACACACCATCAGGCTTCCAAGCAGCTCTCAAGGAAACTCAGTTTTCACACTCTAGGCTTAGTGCCCTTTGAGTGCCTAGGACTGAAATGATCCTGGTAGAGCATCCCACACAAACGAATGCTCCACATGCGGGTTTCACATGCCACCAACTCCACATTGACAGGCAACTTCAGCGCCACAGCCGTTTTCAGATAGCCCTCAATGCAAAGGCTCTAGACGCAAATACTGGTGTGAGAGCTAATTCAATCAAGGAAACACTGCATGTTGGTGAAGGGCATATTGAAGAAGGATCAGCCGAGTGGTTCTTGTGGGAGAACAACTCCATTTGGCTCACTAACTTCACACACCATCAGGCTTCCAAGCAGCTCTCAAGGAAACTCAGTTTTCACACTCTATGCTTAGTGCCCTTTGAGTGCCTAGGACTGAAATGATCCTGGTAGAGCATCCCACACAAACGAATGCTCCACATGCGGGTTTCACATGCCACCAACTCCACATTCACAGGCAACTTCAGCGCCACAGCCGTTTTCAGATACCCTCAATGCAAAGGCTCTAGACGCAAATATTGGTGTGAGAGCTAATTCAACCAAGGAAACACTGCATGTTGGTGAAGGGCATATTGAAGAAGGATCAGCCGAGTGGTTCTTGTGGGAGAACAACTCCATTTGGCTCACTAACTTCACACACCATCAGGCTTCCAAGCAGCTCTCAAGGAAACTCAGTTTTCACACTCTATGCTTAGTGCCCTTTGAGTGCCTAGGACTGAAATGAATTTTGGTGAGCATGCCACACAAACGAATGCTCCACATGCGGGTTTCACATGCCACCAACTCCACATTGACAGGCAACTTCAGCGCCACAGCCATTTTCAGATAGCCCTCAATGCAAAGGCTCTAGACGCAAATATTGGTGTGAGAGCTAATTCAATCAAGGAAACACTGCATGTTGGTGAAGGGCATATTGAAGAAGGATCAGCCGAGTGGTTCTTGTGGGAGAACAACTCCATTTGGCTCACTAACTTCACACACCATCAGGCTTCCAAGCAGCTCTCAAGGAAACTCAGTTTTCACACTCTATGCTTAGTGCCTTTTGAGTGCATTATATAGGAATGAACCTGGTAGAGCATCCCACACAAACGAATGCTCCACATGCGGGTTTCACATGCCACCAACTCCACATTCACAGGCAACTTCAGCGCCACAGCTGTTTTCAGATAGCCCTCAATGCAAAGGCTCTAGACGCAAATATTGGTGTGAGAGCTAATTCAATCAAGGAAACACTGCATGTTGGTGAAGGGCATATTGAAGAAGGATCAGCCGAGTGGTTCTTGTGGGAGAACAACTCCATTTGGCTCACTAACTTCACACATCATCAGGCTTCCAAGCAGCTCTCAAGGAAACTCAGTTTTCACACTCTATGCTTAGTGCCCTTTGAGTGCATTATCTAGGAATGAACCTGGTAGAGCATCCGACACAAACGAATGCTCCACATGCGGGTTTCACATGCCACCAACTCCACATTCACAGGCAACTTCAGCGCCACAGCCGTTTTCAGATAGCCCTCAATGCAAAGGCTCTAGACGCAAATATTGGTGTGAGAGCTAATTCAATCAAGGAAACACTGCATGTTGGTGAAGGGCATATTGAATAAGGATCAGCCGAGTGATTCTTGTGGGAGAACAACTCCATTTGGCTCACTAACTTCACACACCATCATTCTTCCAAGCAGCTCTCAAGGAAACTCAGTTTTCACACTCTATGCTTAGTGCCCTTTGAGTGCCTAGGACTGAAATGAAGCTTGGTGAGCATGCCACACAAACGAATGCTCCACATGCGGGTTTCACATGCCACCAACTCCACATTCTCAGGCAACTTCAGCGCCACAGCCGTTTTCAGATAGCCCTCAATGCAAAGGCTCTAGACGCAAATATTGGTGTGAGAGCTAATTCAATCAAGGAAACACTGCATGTTGGTGAAGGGCATATTGAAGAAGGATCAGCCGAGTGGTTCTTGTGGGAGAACAACTCCATTTGGCTCACTAACTTCACACACCATCAGGCTTCCAAGCAGCTCTCAAAGAAACTCAGGTTTCACACTCTATGCTTAGTGCCCTTTGAGTGCATTATCTAGGAATGAACCTGGTAGAGCATCCCACACAAACGAATGCTCCACATGCGGGTTTCACATGCCACCAGCTCCACATTCACAGGCAACTTCAGCGCCACAGCCGTTTTCAGATAGCCCTCAATGCAAAGGCTCTAGACGCAAATATTGGTGTGAGAGCTAATTCAATCAAGGAAACACTGCATGTTGGTGAAGGGCATATTGAAGAAGGATCAACCGAGTGGTTCTTGTGGGAGAACAACTCCATTTGGCTCACTAACTTCACACACCATCAGGCTTCCAAGCAGCTCTCAAGGAAACTCAGTTTTCACACTCTATGCTTAGTGCCCTTTGAGTGCATTATCTAGGAATGAACCTGGTAGAGCATCCCACACAAACAAATGCTCCACATGCGGGTTTCACATTCCACCAACTCCACATTCACAGGCAACTTCAGCGCCACAGCCGTTTTCAGATAGTCCTCACTGCATAGGCTCTAGACGCAAATATTGGTGTGAGAGCTAATTCAATCAAGGAAACACTGCATGTTGGTGAAGGGCATATTGAAGAAGGATCAGCCGAGTGGTTCTTGTGGGAGAACAACTCCATTTGGCTCACTAACTTCACACACCATCAGGCTTCCAAGCAGCTCTCAAGGAAACTCAGTTTTCACACTCTATGCTTAGTGCCCTTTGAGTGAATTATCTAGGAATGAACCTGGTAGAGCATCCCACACAAACAAATGCTCCACATGCGGGTTTCACATGCCACCAACTCGACATTCTCAGGCAACTTCAGCGCCACAGCCGTTTTCAGATATCCCTCAATGCAAAGGCTCTAGACGCAAATATTGGTGTGAGAGCTAATTCAATCAAGGAAACACTGCATGTTGGTGAAGGGCATATTGAAGAAGGATCAGCCGAGTGGTTCTTTTGGGAGAACAACTCCATTTGGCTCACTAACTTCACACACCATCAGGCTTCCAAGCAGCTCTCAAGGAAACTCAGTTTTCACACTCTATGCTTAGTGCCCTTTGAGTGTCTAGGACTGAAATGAACCTGGTAGAGCATCCCACACAAACGAATGCTCCACATGCGGTTTTCACATGCCACCAACTCCACATTCAAAGGCAACTTCAGCGCCACAGCCGTTTTCAGATAGCCCTCAATGCAAAGGCTCTAGACGCAAATATTGGTGTGAGAGCTAATTCAATCAAGGAAACACTGCATGTTGGTGAAGGGCATATTGAAGAAGGATCAGCCGAGTGGTTCTTGTGGGAGAACAACTCCATTTGGCTCACTAACTTCACACACCATCAGGCTTCCAAGCAGCTCTCAAGGAAACTCAGTTTTCACACTCTATGCTTAGTGCCCTTTGAGTGCCTAGTACTGAAATGAAGCTTGGTGAGCATGCCACACAAACGAATGCTCCACATGCGGGTTTCACATGCCACCAACTCCACATTCTCAGGCAACTTCAGCGCCACAGCCGTTTTCAGATAGCCCTCAATGCAAAGGCTCTAGACGCAAATATTGGTGTGAGAGCTAATTCAATCAAGGAAACACTGCATGTTGGTGAAGGGCATATTGAAGAAGGATCAACAGAGTGGTTCTTGTGGGAGAACAACTCCATTTGGCTCACTAACTTCACACACCATCAGGCTTCCAAGCAGCTCTCAAGGAAACTCAGTTTTCACACTCTATGCTTAGTGCCCTTTGAGTGCCTAGTACTGAAATGAAGCTTGGTGAGCATGCCACACAAACGAATGCTCCACATGCGGGTTTCACATGCCACCAACTCCACATTCTCAGGCAACTTCAGCGCCACAGCCGTTTTCAGATAGCCCTCAATGCAAAGGCTCTAGACGCAAATATTGGTGTGAGAGCTAATTCAATCAAGGAAACACTGCATGTTGGTGAAGGGCATATTGAAGAAGGATCAACAGAGTGGTTCTTGTGGGAGAACAACTCCATTTGGCTCACTAACTTCACACACCATCAGGCTTCCAAGCAGCTCTCAAAGAAACTCAGGTTTCACACTCTATGCTTAGTGCCCTTTGAGTGCATTATCTAGGAATGAACCTGGTAGAGCATCCCACACAAACGAATGCTCCACATGCGGGTTTCACATGCCACCAGCTCCACATTCACAGGCAACTTCAGCGCCACAGCCGTTTTCAGATAGCCCTCAATGCAAAGGCTCTAGACGCAAATATTGGTGTGAGAGCTAATTCAATCAAGGAAACACTGCATGTTGGTGAAGGGCATATTGAAGAAGGATCAACCGAGTGGTTCTTGTGGGAGAACAACTCCATTTGGCTCACTAACTTCACACACCATCAGGCTTCCAAGCAGCTCTCAAGGAAACTCAGTTTTCACACTCTATGCTTAGTGCCCTTTGAGTGCATTATCTAGGAATGAACCTGGTAGAGCATCCCACACAAACAAATGCTCCACATGCGGGTTTCACATTCCACCAACTCCACATTCACAGGCAACTTCAGCGCCACAGCCGTTTTCAGATAGTCCTCACTGCATAGGCTCTAGACGCAAATATTGGTGTGAGAGCTAATTCAATCAAGGAAACACTGCATGTTGGTGAAGGGCATATTGAAGAAGGATCAGCCGAGTGGTTCTTGTGGGAGAACAACTCCATTTGGCTCACTAACTTCACACACCATCAGGCTTCCAAGCAGCTCTCAAGGAAACTCAGTTTTCACACTCTATGCTTACTGCCCTTTGAGTGCCTAGGACTGAAATGAACCTGGTAGAGCATCCCACACAAACGAATGCTCCACATGCGGGTTTCACATGCCACCAACTCCACATTCAAAGGCAACTTCAGCGCCACAGCCGTTTTCAGATAGCCCTCAATGCAAAGGCTCTAGACGCAAATATTGGTGTGAGAGCTAATTCAATCAAGGAAACACTGCATGTTGGTGAAGGGCATATTGAAGAAGGATCAGCCGAGTGGTTCTTGTGGGAGAACAACTCCATTTGGCTCACTAACTTCACACACCATCAGGCTTCCAAGCAGCTCTCAAGGAAACTCAGTTTTCACACTCTATGCTTAGTGCCCTTTGAGTACCTAGGACTCAAATGAACCTGGTAGAGCATCCCACACAAACGAATGCTCCACATGCGGGTTTCACATGCCACCAACTCCACATTCACAGGCAACTTCAGCGCCACAGCCGTTTTCAGATATCCCTCAATGCAAAGGCTCTAGACACAAATATTGGTGTGAGAGCTAATTCAATCAAGGAAACACTGCATGTTGGTGAAGGGCATATTGAAGAAGGATCAACCGAGTGGTTCTTGTGGGAGAACAACTCCATTTGGCTCACTAACTTCACACACCATCAGGCTTCCAAGCAGCTCTCAAGGAAACTCAGTTTTCACACTCTATGCTTAGTGCCCTTTGAGTGCATTATCTAGGAATGAACCTGGTAGAGCATCCCACACAAACGAATGCTCCACATGCGGGTTTCACATGCCACCAACTCCACATTCACAGGCAACTTCAGCGCCACAGCCGTTTTCAGATAGCCCTCAATGCAAAGGCTCTAGACGCAAATATTGGTGTGAGAGCTAATTCAATCAAGGAAACACTGCATGTTGGTGAAGGGCATATTGAAGAAGGATCAGCCGAGTGGTTCTTGTGGGAGAACAACTCCATTTGGCTCACTAACTTCACACACCATCAGGCTTCCAAGCAGCTCTCAAGGAAACTCAGTTTTCACACTCTATGCTTAGTGCCCTTTGAGTGCCTAGGACTGAAATGAAGCTTGGTGAGCATCCCACACAAACGAATGCTCCACATGCGGGTTTCACATGCCACCAACTCCACATTCACAGGCAACTTCAGCGCCACAGCCTTTTTCAGATAGCCCTCAATGCAAAGGCTCTAGACGCAAATATTGGTGTGAGAGCTAATTCAATCAAGGAAACACTGCATGTTGGTGAAGGGCATATTGAAGAAGGATCAGCCGAGTGGTTCTTGTGGGAGAACAACTCCATTTGGCTCACTAACTTCACACACCATCAGGCTTCCAAGCAGCTCTCAAGGAAACTCAGTTTTCACACTCTATGCTTAGTGCCCTTTGAGTGCATTATCTAGGAATGAACCTGGTAGAGCATCCCACACAAACGAATGCTCCACATGCGGGTTTCACATGCCACCAACTCCACATTCACAGGCAACTTCAGCGCCACAGCCGTTTTCAGATATCCCTCAATGCAAAGGCTCTAGACGCAAATATTGGTGTGAGAGCTAATTCAATCAAGGAAACACTGCATGTTGGTGAAGGGCATATTGAAGAAGGATCAGCCGAGTGGTTCTTGTGGGAGAACAACTCCATTTGGCTCACTAACTTCACACACCATCAGGCTTCCAAGCAGCTCTCAAGGAAACTCAGTTTTCACACTCTATGCTTAGTGCCCTTTGAGTGCCTAGGACTGAAATGAATTTTGGTGAGCATGCCACACAAACGAATGCTCCACATGCGGGTTTCACATGCCACCAACTCCACATTGACAGGCAACTTCAGCGCCACAGCCATTTTCAGATAGCCCTCAATGCAAAGGCTCTAGACGCAAATATTGGTGTGAGAGCTAATTCAATCAAGGAAACACTGCATGTTGGTGAAGGGCATATTGAAGAAGGATCAGCCGAGTGGTTCTTGTGGGAGAACAACTCCATTTGGCTCACTAACTTCACACACCATCAGGCTTCCAAGCAGCTCTCAAGGAAACTCAGTTTTCACACTCTATGCTTAGTGCCTTTTGAGTGCATTATCTAGGAATGAACCTGGTAGAGCATCCCACACAAACGAATGCTCCACATGCGGGTTTCACATGCCACCAACTCCACATTCACAGGCAACTTCAGCGCCACAGCTGTTTTCAGATAGCCCTCAATGCAAAGGCTCTAGTCGCAAATATTGGTGTGAGAGCTAATTCAATCAAGGAAACACTGCATGTTGGTGAAGGGCATATTGAAGAAGGATCAGCCGAGTGGTTCTTGTGGGAGAACAACTCCATTTGGCTCACTAACTTCACACACCATCAGGCTTCCAAGCAGCTCTCAAGGAAACTCAGTTTTCACACTCTATGCTTAGTGCCCTTTGAGTGCCTAGGACTGAAATGAAGCTTGGTGAGCATGCCACACAAACGAATGCTCCACATGCGGGTTTCACATGCCACCAACTCCACATTCACAGGCAACTTCAGCGCCACAGCCGTTTTCAGATAGCCCTCAATGCAAAGGCTCTAGACGCAAATATTGGTGTGAGAGCTAATTCAATCAAGGAAACACTGCATGTTGGTGAAGGGCATATTGAAGAAGGATCAGCCGAGTGGTTCTTGTGGGAGAACAACTCCATTTGGCTCACTAACTTCACACACCATCAGGCTTCCAAGCAGCTCTCAAGGAAACTCAGTTTTCACACTCTATGCTTAGTGCCCTTTGAGTGCCTAGGACTGAAATGAAGCTTGGTGAGCATGCCACACAAACGAATGCTCCACATGCGGGTTTCACATGCCACCAACTCCACATTCTCAGGCAACTTCAGCGCCACAGCCATTTTCAGATAGCCCTCAATGCAAAGGCTCTAGACGCAAATATTGGTGTGAGAGCTAATTCAATCAAGGAAACACTGCATGTTGGTGAAGGGCATATTGAAGAAGGATCAACAGAGTGGTTCTTGTGGGAGAACAACTCCATTTGGCTCACTAACTTCACACACCATCAGGCTTCCAAGCAGCTCTCAAAGAAACTCAGGTTTCACACTCTATGCTTAGTGCCCTTTGAGTGCATTATCTAGGAATGAATCTGGTAGAGCATCCCACACAAACGAATGCTCCACATGCGGGTTTCACATGCCACCAACTCCACATTCTCAGGCAACTTCAGCGCCACAGCCGTTTTCAGATAGCCCTCAATGCAAAGGCTCTAGACGCAAATATTGGTGTGAGAGCTAATTCAATCAAGGAAACACTGCATGTTGGTGAAGGGCATATTGAAGAAGGATCAACCGAGTGGTTCTTGTGGGAGAACAACTCCATTTGGCTCACTAACTTCACACACCATCAGGCTTCCAAGCAGCTCTCAAGGAAACTCAGTTTTCACACTCTATGCTTAGTGCCCTTTGAGTGCATTATCTAGGAATGAACCTGGTAGAGCATCCCACACAAACAAATGCTCCACATGCGGGTTTCACATTCCACCAACTCCACATTCACAGGCAACTTCAGCGCCACAGCCGTTTTCAGATAGTCCTCAATGCATAGGCTCTAGACGCAAATATTGGTGTGAGAGCTAATTCAATCAAGGAAACACTGCATGTTGGTGAAGGGCATATTGAAGAAGGATCAGCCGAGTGGTTCTTGTGGGAGAACAACTCCATTTGGCTCACTAACTTCACACACCATCAGGCTTCCAAGCAGCTCTCAAGGAAACTCAGTTTTCACACTCTATGCTTACTGCCCTTTGAGTGAATTATCTAGGAATGAACCTGGTAGAGCATCCCACACAAACAAATGCTCCACATGCGGGTTTCACATGCCACCAACTCGACATTCTCAGGCAACTTCAGCGCCACAGCCGTTTTCAGATAGCCCTCAATGCAAAGGCTCTAGACGCAAATATTGGTGTGAGAGCTAATTCAATCAAGGAAACACTGCATGTTGGTGAAGGGCATATTGAAGAAGGATCAACCGAGTGGTTCTTGTGGGAGAACAACTCCATTTGGCTCACTAACTTCACACACCATCAGGCTTCCAAGCAGCTCTCAAGGAAACTCAGTTTTCACACTCTATGCTTAGTGCCCTTTGAGTGCATTATCTAGGAATGAACCTGGTAGAGCATCCCACACAAACAAATGCTCCACATGCGGGTTTCACATTCCACCAACTCCACATTCACAGGCAACTTCAGCGCCACAGCCGTTTTCATATAGTCCTCAATGCATAGGCTCTAGACGCAAATATTGGTGTGAGAGCTAATTCAATCAAGGAAACACTGCATGTTGGTGAAGGGCATATTGAAGAAGGATCAGCCGAGTGGTTCTTGTGGGAGAACAACTCCATTTGGCTCACTAACTTCACACACCATCAGGCTTCCAAGCAGCTCTCAAGGAAACTCAGTTTTCACACTCTATGCTTAGTGCCCTTTGAGTGCCTAGGACTGAAATGAATTTTGGTGAGCATGCCACACAAACGAATGCTCCACATGCGGGTTTCACATGCCACCAACTCCACATTGACAGGCAACTTCAGCGCCACAGCCATTTTCAGATAGCCCTCAATGCAAAGGCTCTAGACGCAAATATTGGTGTGAGAGCTAATTCAATCAAGGAAACACTGCATGTTGGTGAAGGGCATATTGAAGAAGGATCAGCCGAGTGGTTCTTGTGGGAGAACAACTCCATTTGGCTCACTAACTTCACACACCATCAGGCTTCCAAGCAGCTCTCAAGGAAACTCAGTTTTCACACTCTATGCTTAGTGCCCTTTGAGTGCCTAGGACTGAAATGAACCTGGTAGTGCATCCCACACAAACTGATGCTCCACATGTGGGTTTCACATGCCACCAACTCCACATTCACAGGCAACTTCAGCGCCACAACCGTTCTCAGATAGCCCTCAATGCAAAGGCTCTAGACGCAAATATTGGTGTGAGAGCTAATTCAATCAAGGAAACACTGCATGTTGGTGAAGGGCATATTGAAGAAGGATCAGCCGAGTGGTTCTTGTGGGAGAACAACTCCATTTGGCTCACTAACTTCACACACCATCAGGCTTCCAAGCAGCTCTCAAGGAAACTCAGTTTTCACACTCTATGCTTACTGCCCTTTGAGTGCCTAGGACTGAAATGAACCTGGTAGAGCATCCCACACAAACGAATGCTCCACATGCGGTTTTCACATGCCACCAACTCCACATTCAAAGGCAACTTCAGCGCCACAGCCGTTTTCAGATAGCCCTCAATGCAAAGGCTCTAGACGCAAATATTGGTGTGAGAGCTAATTCAATCAAGGAAACACTGCATGTTGGTGAAGGGCATATTGAAGAAGGATCAGCCGAGTGGTTCTTGTGGGAGAACAACTCCATTTGGCTCACTAACTTCACACACCATCAGGCTTCCAAGCAGCTCTCAAGGAAACTCAGTTTTCACACTCTATGCTTAGTGCCCTTTGAGTGCATTATCTAGGAATGAACCTGGTAGAGCATCCCACACAAACGAATGCTCCACATGCGGGTTTCACATGCCACCAACTCCACATTCACAGGCAACTTCAGCGCCACAGCCGTTTTCAGATAGCCCTCAATGCAAAGGCTCTAGACGCAAATATTGGTGTGAGAGCTAATTCAATCAAGGAAACACTGCATGTTGGTGAAGGGCATATTGAAGAAGGATCAGCCGAGTGGTTCTTGTGGGAGAACAACTCCATTTGGCTCACTAACTTCACACACCATCAGGCTTCCAAGCAGCTCTCAAGGAAACTCAGTTTTCACACTCTATGCTTAGTGCCCTTTGAGTACCTAGGACTCAAATGAACCTGGTAGAGCATCCCACACAAACGAATGCTCCACATGCGGGTTTCACATGCCACCAACTCCACATTCACAGGCAACTTCAGCGCCACAGCCGTTTTCAGATAGCCCTCAATGCAAAGGCTCTAGACGCAAATATTGGTGTGAGAGCTAATTCAATCAAGGAAACACTGCATGTTGGTGAAGGGCATATTGAAGAAGGATCAGCCGAGTGGTTCTTGTGGGAGAACAACTCCATTTGGCTCACTAACTTCACACACCATCAGGCTTCCAAGCAGCTCTCAAGGAAACTCAGTTTTCACACTCTATGCTTAGTGCCCTTTGAGTGCATTATCTAGGAATGAACCTGGTAGAGCATCCCACACAAACGAATGCTCCACATGCGGGTTTCACATGCCACCAACTCCACATTCACAGGCAACTTCAGCGCCACAGCCGTTTTCAGATAGCCCTCAATGCAAAGGCTCTAGACGCAAATATTGGTGTGAGAGCTAATTCAATCAAGGAAACACTGCATGTTGGTGAAGGGCATATTGAAGAAGGATCAGCCGAGTGGTTCTTGTGGGAGAACAACTCCATTTGGCTCACTAACTTCACACACCATCAGGCTTCCAAGCAGCTCTCAAGGAAACTCAGTTTTCACACTCTATGCTTAGTGCCCTTTGAGTGCCTAGGACTGAAATGAAGCTTGGTGAGCATCCCACACAAACGAAGGCTCCACATGCGGGTTTCACATGCCACCAACTCCACATTCACAGGCAACTTCAGCGCCACAGCCGTTTTCAGATAGCCCTCAATGCAAAGGCTCTAGACGCAAATATTGGTGTGAGAGCTAATTCAATCAAGGAAACACTGCATGTTGGTGAAGGGCATATTGAAGAAGGATCAGCCGAGTGGTTCTTGTGGGAGAACAACTCCATTTGGCTCACTAACTTCACACACCATCAGGCTTCCAAGCAGCTCTCAAGGAAACTCAGTTTTCACACTCTATGCTTAGTGCCCTTTGAGTGCATTATCTAGGAATGAACCTGGTAGAGCATCCCACACAAACGAATGCTCCACATGCGGGTTTCACATGCCACCAACTCCACATTCACAGGCAACTTCAGCGCCACAGCCGTTTTCAGATAGCCCTCAATGCAAAGGCTCTAGACGCAAATACTGGTGTGAGAGCTAATTCAATCAAGGAAACCCTGCATGTTGGTGAAGGGCATATTGAAGAAGGATCAGCCGAGTGGTTCTTGTGGGAGAACAACTCCATTTGGCTCACTAACTTCACACACCATCAGGCTTCCAAGCAGCTCTCAAGGAAACTCAGTTTTCACACTCTATGCTTAGTGTCCTTTGAGTGCCTAGGACTGAAATGATCCTGGTAGAGCATCCCACAAAAACGAATGCTCCACATGCGGGTTTCACATGCCACCAACTCCACATTCTCAGGCAACTTCAGCGCCACAGCCGTTTTCAGATAGTCCTCAATGCAAAGGCTCTAGACGCAAATATTGGTGTGAGAGCTAATTCAACCAAAGAAACACTGCATGTTGGTGAAGGGCATATTGAAGAAGGATCAGCCGAGTGGTTCTTGTGGGAGAACAACTCCATTTGGCTCACTAACTTCACACACCATCAGGCTTCCAAGCAGCTCTCAAGGAAACTCAGTTTTCACACTCTATGCTTAGTGCCTTTTGAGTGCATTATCTAGGAATGAACCTGGTAGAGCATCCCACACAAACGAATGCTCCACATGCGGGTTTCACATGCCACCAACTCCACATTCACAGGCAACTTCAGCGCCACAGCTGTTTTCAGATAGCCCTCAATGCAAAGGCTCTAGTCGCAAATATTGGTGTGAGAGCCAATTCAATCAAGGAAACACTGCATGTTGGTGAAGGGCATATTGAAGAAGGATCAGCCGAGTGGTTCTTGTGGGAGAACAACTCCATTTGGCTCACTAACTTCACACACCATCAGGCTTCCAAGCAGCTCTCAAGGAAACTCAGTTTTCACACTCTATGCTTAGTGCCCTTTGAGTGCCTTGGACTGAAATGAACCTGGTAGAGCATCCCACACAAACTGATGCTCCACATGTGGGTTTCACATGCCACCAACTTCACATTCTCAGGCAACTTCAGCGCCACAACCGTTCTCAGATAGCCCTCAATGCAAAGGCTCTAGACGCAAATATTGGTGTGAGAGCTAATTCAATCAAGGAAACACTGCATGTTGGTGAAGGGCATATTGAAGAAGGATCAGCCGAGTGGTTCTTGTGGGAGAACAACTCCATTTGGCTCACTAACTTCACACACCATCAGGCTTCCAAGCAGCTCTCAAGGAAACTCAGTTTTCACACTCTATGCTTAGTGCCCTTTGAGTGCCTAGGACTGAAATGAACCTGGTAGAGCATCCCACACAAACGAATGCTCCACATGCGGTTTTCACATGCCACCAACTCGACATTCAAAGGCAACTTCAGCGCCACAGCCGTTTTCAGATAGCCCTCAATGCAAAGGCTCTAGACACAAATATTGGTGTGAGAGCTAATTCAATCAAGGAAACACTGCATGTTGGTGAAGGGCATATTGAAGAAGGATCAGCCGAATGGTTCTTGTGGGAGAACAACTCCATTTGGCTCACTAACTTCACACACCATCAGGCTTCCAAGCAGCTCTCAAGGAAACTCAGTTTTCACACTCTATGCTTAGTGCCCTTTGAGTGCATTATCTAGGAATGAACCTGGTAGAGCATCCCACACAAACGAATGCTCCACATGCGGGTTTCACATGCCACCAACTCCACATTCACAGGCAACTTCAGCGCCACAGCCGTTTTCAGATAGCCCTCAATGCAAAGGCTCTAGACGCAAATATTGGTGTGAGAGCTAATTCAATCAAGGAAACACTGCATGTTGGTGAAGGGCATATTGAAGAAGGATCAGCCGAGTGGTTCTTGTGGGAGAACAACTCCATTTGGCTCACTAACTTCACACACCATCAGGCTTCCAAGCAGCTCTCAAGGAAACTCAGTTTTCACACTCTATGCTTAGTGCCCTTTGAGTACCTAGGACTCAAATGAACCTGGTAGAGCATCCCACACAAACGAATGCTCCACATGCGGGTTTCACATGCCACCAACTCCACAGTCACAGGCAACTTCAGCGCCACAGCCGTTTTCAGATATCCCTCAATGCAAAGGCTCTAGACGCAAATATTGGTGTGAGAGCTAATTCAATCAAGGAAACACTGCATGTTGGTGAAGGGCATATGAAGAAGGATCAGCCGAGTGGTTCTTGTGGGAGAACAACTCCATTTGGCTCACTAACTTCACACACCATCATTCTTCCAAGCAGCTCTCAAGGAAACTCAGTTTTCACACTCTATGCTTAGTGCCCTTTGAGTGCCTAGGACTGAAATGAAGCTTGGTGAGCATGCCCACACAAACGAATGCTCCACATGCGGGTTTCACATGCCACCAACTCCACATTCTCAGGCAACTTCAGCGCCACAGCCATTTTCAGATAGCCCTCAATGCAAAGGCTCTAGACGCAAATATTGGTGTGAGAGCTAATTCAATCAAGGAAACACTGCATGTTGGTGAAGGGCATATTGAAGAAGGATCAACCGAGTGGTTCTTGTGGGAGAACAACTCCATTTGGCTCACTAACTTCACACACCATCAGGCTTCCAAGCAGCTCTCAAAGAAACTCAGGTTTCACACTCTATGCTTAGTGCCCTTTGAGTGCATTATCTAGGAATGAACCTGGTAGAGCATCCCACACAAACGAATGCTCCACATGCGGGTTTCACATGCCACCAACTCCACATTCACAGGCAACTTCAGCGCCACAGCCATTTTCAGATAGCCCTCAATGCAAAGGCTCTAGACGCAAATATTGGTGTGAGAGCTAATTCAATCAAGGAAACACTGCATGTTGGTGAAGGGCATATTGAAGAAGGATCAGCCGAGTGGTTCTTGTGGGAGAACAACTCCATTTGGCTCACTAACTTCACACACCATCAGGCTTCCAAGCAGCTCTCAAGGAAACTCAGTTTTCACACTCTATGCTTAGTGCCCTTTGAGTGCATTATCTAGGAATGAACCTGGTAGAGCATCCCACACAAACGAATGCTCCACATGCGGGTTTCACATGCCACCAACTCCACATTCACAGGCAACTTCAGCGCCACAGCCGTTTTAAGATAGTCCTCAATGCATAGGCTCTAGACGCAAATATTGGTGTGAGAGCTAATTCAATCAAGGAAACACTGCATGTTGGTGAAGGGCATATTGAAGAAGGATCAGCCGAGTGGTTCTTGTGGGAGAACAACTCCATTTGGCTCACTAACTTCACACACCATCAGGCTTCCAAGCAGCTCTCAAGGAAACTCAGTTTTCACACTCTATGCTTAGTGCCCTTTGAGTGCCTAGGACTGAAATGAACCTGGTAGAGCATCCCACACAAACAAATGCTCCACATGCGGGTTTCACATGCCACCAACTCCACATTCTCAGGCAACTTCAGCGCCACAGCCGTTTTCAGATAGCCCTCAATGCAAAGGCTCTAGACGCAAATATTGGTGTGAGAGCTAATTCAATCAAGGAAACACTGCATGTTGGTGAAGGGCATATTGAAGAAGGATCAGCCGAGTGGTTCTTGTGGGAGAACAACTCCATTTGGCTCACTAACTTCACACACCATCAGGCTTCCAAGCAGCTCTCAAGGAAACTCAGTTTTCACACTCTATGCTTAGTGCCCTTTGAGTGCCTAGGACTGAAATGAACCTGGTAGAGCATCCCACACAAACAAATGCTCCACATGCGGTTTTCACATGCCACCAACTCCACATTCAAAGGCAACTTCAGCGCCACAGCCGTTTTCAGATAGCCCTCAATGCAAAGGCTCTAGACACAAATATTGGTGTGAGAGCTAATTCAATCAAGGAAACACTGCATGTTGGTGAAGGGCATATTGAAGAAGGATCAGCCGAGTGGTTCTTGTGGGAGAACAACTCCATTTGGCTCACTAACTTCACACACCATCAGGCTTCCAAGCAGCTCTCAAGGAAACTCAGTTTTCACACTCTATGCTTAGTGCCCTTTGAGTGCATTATCTAGGAATGAACCTGGTAGAGCATCCCACACAAACGAATGCTCCACATGCGGGTTTCACATGCCACCAACTCCACATTCACAGGCAACTTCAGCGCCACAGCCGTTTTCAGATAGCCCTCAATGCAAAGGCTCTAGACGCAAATATTGGTGTGAGAGCTAATTCAATCAAGGAAACACTGCATGTGGTGAAGGGCATATTGAAGAAGGATCAGCCGAGTGGTTCTTGTGGGAGAACAACTCCATTTGGCTCACTAACTTCACACACCATCAGGCTTCCAAGCAGCTCTCAAGGAAACTCAGTTTTCACACTCTATGCTTAGTGCCCTTTGAGTACCTAGGACTCAAATGAACCTGCTAGAGCATCCCACACAAACGAATGCTCCACATGCGGGTTTCACATGCCACCAACTCCACATTCACAGGCAACTTCAGCGCCACAGCCGTTTTCAGATAGCCCTCAATGCAAAGGCTCTAGACGCAAATATTGGTGTGAGAGCTAATTCAATCAAGGAAACACTGCATGTTGGTGAAGGGCATATTGAAGAAGGATCAGCCGAGTGGTTCTTGTGGGAGAACAACTCCATTTGGCTCACTAACTTCACACACCATCAGGCTTCCAAGCAGCTCTCAAGGAAACTCAGTTTTCACACTCTATGCTTAGTGCCCTTTGAGTGCCTAGGACTGAAATGAAGCTTGGTGAGCATGCCACACAAACGAATGCTCCACATGCGGGTTTCACATGCCACCAACTCCACATTCACAGGCAACTTCAGCGCCACAGCCGTTTTCAGATAGCCCTCAATGCAAAGGCTCTAGACGCAAATATTGGTGTGAGAGCTAATTCAATCAAGGAAACACTGCATGTTGGTGAAGGGCATATTGAAGAAGGATCAGCCGAGTGGTTCTTGTGGGAGAACAACTCCATTTGGCTCACTAACTTCACACACCATCAGGCTTCCAAGCAGCTCTCAAGGAAACTCAGTTTTCACACTCTATGCTTAGTGCCCTTTGAGTGCCTAGGACTGAAATGAATTTTGGTGAGCATGCCACACAAACGAATGCTCCACATGCGGGTTTCACATGCCACCAACTCCACATTCACAGGCAACTTCAGCGCCACAGCCATTCTCAGATAGCCCTCAATGCAAAGGCTCTAGACGCAAATATTGGTGTGAGATCTAATTCAATCAAGGAAACACTGCATGTTGGTGAAGGGCATATTGAAGAAGGATCAACCGAGTGGTTCTTGTGGGAGAACAACTCCATTTGGCTCACTAACTTCACACACCATCAGGCTTCCAAGCAGCTCTCAAGGAAACTCAGTTTTCACACTCTATGCTTAGTGCCCTTTGAGTACCTAGGACTCAAATGAACCTGGTAGAGCATCCCACACAAACGAATGCTCCACATGCGGGTTTCACATGCCACCAACTCCACATTCACAGGCAACTTCAGCGCCACAGCCGTTTTCAGATATCCCTCAATGCAAAGGCTCTAGACGCAAATACTGGTGTGAGAGCTAATTCAATCAAGGAAACACTGCATGTTGGTGAAGGGCATATTGAAGAAGGATCAGCCGAGTGGTTCTTGTGGGAGAACAACTCCATTTGGCTCACTAACTTCACACACCATCAGGCTTCCAAGCAGCTCTCAAGGAAACTCAGTTTTCACACTCTATGCTTAGTGCCCTTTGAGTGCCTAGGACTGAAATGAAGCTTGGTGAGCATGCCACACAAACGAATGCTCCACATGCGGGTTTCACATGCCACCAACTCCACATTCACAGGCAACTTCAGCGCCACAGCCGTTTTCAGATAGCCCTCAATGCAAAGGCTCTAGACGCAAATATTGGTGTGAGAGCTAATTCAATCAAGGAAACACTGCATGTTGGTGAAGGGCATATTGAAGAAGGATCAGCCGAGTGGTTCTTGTGGGAGAACAACTCCATTTGGCTCACTAACTTCACACACCATCAGGCTTCCAAGCAGCTCTCAAGGAAACTCAGTTTTCACACTCTATGCTTAGTGCCCTTTGAGTGCATTATCTAGGAATGAACCTGGTAGAGCATCCCACACAAACAAATGCTCCACATGCGGGTTTCACATGCCACCAACTCCACATTCACAGGCAACTTCAGCGCCATAGCCGTTTTCAGATAGTCCTCAATGCATAGGCTCTAGACGCAAATATTGGTGTGAGAGCTAATTCAATCAAGGAAACACTGCATGTTGGTGAAGGGCATATTGAAGAAGGATCAGCCGAGTGGTTCTTGTGGGAGAACAACTCCATTTGGCTCACTAACTTCACACACCATCAGGCTTCCAAGCAGCTCTCAAGGAAACTCAGTTTTCACACTCTATGCTTAGTGCCCTTTGAGTGAATTATCTAGGAATGAACCTGGTAGAGCATCCCACACAAACAAATGCTCCACATGCGGGTTTCACATGCCACCAACTCGACATTCTCAGGCAACTTCAGCGCCACAGCCGTTTTCAGATAGCCCTCAATGCAAAGGCTCTAGACGCAAATATTGGTGTGAGAGCTAATTCAATCAAGGAAACACTGCATGTTGGTGAAGGGCATATTGAAGAAGGATCAGCCGAGTGGTTCTTGTGGGAGAACAACTCCATTTGGCTCACTAACTTCACACACCATCAGGCTTCCAAGCAGCTCTCAAGGAAACTCAGTTTTCACACTCTATGCTTAGTGCCCTTTGAGTGCATTATCTAGGAATGAACCTGGTAGAGAATCCCACACAAACGAATGCTCCACATGCGGGTTTCACATGCCACCAACTCCACATTCTCAGGCAACTTCAGCGCCACAGCCATTTTCAGATAGCCCTCAATGCAAAGGCTCTAGACGCAAATATTGGTGTGAGAGCTAATTCAATCAAGGAAACACTGCATGTTGGTGAAGGGCATATTGAAGAAGGATCAGCCGAGTGGTTCTTGTGGGAGAACAACTCCATTTGGCTCACTAACTTCACACACCATCAGGCTTCCAAGCAGCTCTCAAGGAAACTCAGTTTTCACACTCTATGCTTAGTGCCCTTTGAGTGAATTATCTAGGAATGAACCTGGTAGAGCATCCCACACAAACAAATGCTCCACATGCGGGTTTCACATGCCACCAACTCCACATTCTCAGGCAACTTCAGCGCCACAGCCGTTTTCAGATAGCCCTCAATGCAAAGGCTCTAGACGCAAATATTGGTGTGAGAGCTAATTCAATCAAGGAAACACTGCATGTTGGTGAAGGGCATATTGAAGAAGGATCAGCCGAGTGGTTCTTGTGGGAGAACAACTCCATTTGGCTCACTAACTTCACACACCATCAGGCTTCCAAGCAGCTCTCAAGGAAACTCAGTTTTCACACTCTATGCTTAGTGCCCTTTGAGTGCCTAGGACTGAAATGAACCTGGTAGAGCATCCCACACAAACAAATGCTCCACATGCGGTTTTCACATGCCACCAACTCCACATTCAAAGGCAACTTCAGCGCCACAGCCGTTTTCAGATAGCCCTCAATGCAAAGGCTCTAGACACAAATATTGGTGTGAGAGCTAATTCAATCAAGGAAACACTGCATGTTGGTGAAGGGCATATTGAAGAAGGATCAGCCGAGTGGTTCTTGTGGGAGAACAACTCCATTTGGCTCACTAACTTCACACACCATCAGGCTTCCAAGCAGCTCTCAAGGAAACTCAGTTTTCACACTCTATGCTTAGTGCCCTTTGAGTGCCTAGGACTGAAATGAACCTGTTAGAGCATCCCACACAAACAAATGCTCCACATGCGGTTTTCACATGCCACCAACTCCACATTCAAAGGCAACTTCAGCGCCACAGCCGTTTTCAGATAGCCCTCAATGCAAAGGCTCTAGACACAAATATTGGTGTGAGAGCTAATTCAATCAAGGAAACACTGCATGTTGGTGAAGGGCATATTGAAGAAGGATCAGCCGAGTGGTTCTTGTGGGAGAACAACTCCATTTGGCTCACTAACTTCACACACCATCAGGCTTCCAAGCAGCTCTCAAGGAAACTCAGTTTTCACACTCTATGCTTAGTGCCCTTTGAGTGCATTATCTAGGAATGAACCTGGTAGAGCATCCCACACAAACGAATGCTCCACATGCGGGTTTCACATGCCACCAACTCCACATTCACAGGCAACTTCAGCGCCACAGCCGTTTTCAGATAGCCCTCAATGCAAAGGCTCTAGACGCAAATATTGGTGTGAGAGCTAATTCAATCAAGGAAACACTGCATGTTGGTGAAGGGCATATTGAAGAAGGATCAGCCGAGTGGTTCTTGTGGGAGAACAACTCCATTTGGCTCACTAACTTCACACACCATCAGGCTTCCAAGCAGCTCTCAAGGAAACTCAGTTTTCACACTCTATGCTTAGTGCCCTTTGAGTACCTAGGACTCAAATGAACCTGGTAGAGCATCCCACACAAACGAATGCTCCACATGCGGGTTTCACATGCCACCAACTCCACATTCACAGGCAACTTCAGCGCCACAGCCGTTTTCAGATATCCCTCAATGCAAAGGCTCTAGACGCAAATATTGGTGTGAGAGCTAATTCAATCAAGGAAACACTGCATGTTGGTGAAGGGCATATTGAAGAAGGATCAGCCGAGTGGTTCTTGTGGGAGAACAACTCCATTTGGCTCACTAACTTCACACACCATCAGGCTTCCAAGCAGCTCTCAAGGAAACTCAGTTTTCACACTCTATGCTTAGTGCCCTTTGAGTGCCTAGGACTGAAATGAAGCTTGGTGAGCATGCCACACAAACGAATGCTCCACATGCGGGTTTCACATGCCACCAACTCCACATTCACAGGCAACTTCAGCGCCACAGCCGTTTTCAGATAGCCCTCAATGCAAAGGCTCTAGACGCAAATATTGGTGTGAGAGCTAATTCAATCAAGGAAACACTGCATGTTGGTGAAGGGCATATTGAAGAAGGATCAGCCGAGTGGTTCTTGTGGGAGAACAACTCCATTTGGCTCACTAACTTCACACACCATCATTCTTCCAAGCAGCTCTCAAGGAAACTCAGTTTTCACACTCTAGGCTTAGTGCCCTTTGAGTGCCTAGGACTGAAATGAAGCTTGGTGAGCATGCCACACAAACGAATGCTCCACATGCGGGTTTCACATGCCACCAACTCCACATTCACAGGCAACTTCAGCGCCACAGCCATTTTCAGATAGCCCTCAATGCAAAGGCTCTAGACGCAAATATTGGTGTGAGAGCTAATTCAATCAAGGAAACACTGCATGTTGGTGAAGGGCATATTGAAGAAGGATCAGCCGAGTGGTTCTTGTGGGAGAACAACTCCATTTGGCTCACTAACTTCACACACCATCAGGCTTCCAAGCAGCTCTCAAGGAAACTCAGTTTTCACACTCTATGCTTAGTGCCCTTTGAGTGCCTAGGACTGAAATGAACCTGGTAGAGCATCCCACACAAACAAATGCTCCACATGCGGTTTTCACATGCCACCAACTCCACATTCAAAGGCAACTTCAGCGCCACAGCCGTTTTCAGATAGCCCTCAATGCAAAGGCTCTAGACACAAATATTGGTGTGAGAGCTAATTCAATCAAGGAAACACTGCATGTTGGTGAAGGGCATATTGAAGAAGGATCAGCCGAGTGGTTCTTGTGGGAGAACAACTCCATTTGGCTCACTAACTTCACACACCATCAGGCTTCCAAGCAGCTCTCAAGGAAACTCAGTTTTCACACTCTATGCTTAGTGCCCTTTGAGTGCATTATCTAGGAATGAACCTGGTAGAGCATCCCACACAAACGAATGCTCCACATGCGGGTTTCACATGCCACCAACTCCACATTCTCAGGCAACTTCAGCGCCACAGCCGTTTTCAGATAGCCCTCAATGCAAAGGCTCTAGACGCAAATATTGGTGTGAGAGCTAATTCAATCAAGGAAACACTGCATGTTGGTGAAGGGCATATTGAAGAAGGATCAGCCGAGTGGTTCTTGTGGGAGAACAACTCCATTTGGCTCACTAACTTCACACACCATCAGGCTTCCAAGCAGCTCTCAAGGAAACTCAGTTTTCACACTCTATGCTTAGTGCCCTTTGAGTACCTAGGACTCAAATGAACCTGGTAGAGCATCCCACACAAACGAATGCTCCACATGCGGGTTTCACATGCCACCAACTCCACATTCACAGGCAACTTCAGCGCCACAGCCGTTTTCAGATATCCCTCAATGCAAAGGCTCTAGACGCAAATATTGGTGTGAGAGCTAATTCAATCAAGGAAACACTGCATGTTGGTGAAGGGCATATTGAAGAAGGATCAGCCGAGTGGTTCTTGTGGGAGAACAACTCCATTTGGCTCACTAACTTCACACACCATCAGGCTTCCAAGCAGCTCTCAAAGAAACTCAGTTTTCACACTCTATGCTTAGTGCCCTTTGAGTGCCTAGGACTGAAATGAAGCTTGGTGAGCATGCCACACAAACGAATGCTCCACATGCGGGTTTCACATGCCACCAACTCCACATTCACAGGTAACTTCAGCGCCACAGCCGTTTTCAGATAGCCCTCAATGCAAAGGCTCTAGACGCAAATATTGGTGTGAGAGCTAATTCAATCAAGGAAACACTGCATGTTGGTGAAGGGCATATTGAAGAAGGATCAGCCGAGTGGTTCTTGTGGGAGAACAACTCCATTTGGCTCACTAACTTCACACACCATCAGGCTTCCAAGCAGCTCTCAAGGAAACTCAGTTTTCACACTCTATGCTTAGTGCCCTTTGAGTGCCTAGGACTGAAATGAAGCTTGGTGAGCATGCCACACAAACGAATGCTCCACATGCGGGTTTCACATGCCACCAACTCCACATTCACAGGCAACTTCAGCGCCACAGCCATTTTCAGATAGCCCTCAATGCAAAGGCTCTAGACACAAATATTGGTGTGAGAGCTAATTCAATCAAGGAAACACTGCATGTTGATGAAGGGCATATTGAAGAAGGATCAACCGAGTGGTTCTTGTGGGAGAACAACTCCATTTGGCTCACTAACTTCACACACCATCAGGCTTCCAAGCAGCTCTCAAGGAAACTCAGTTTTCACACTCTATGCTTAGTGCCCTTTGAGTGCCTAGGACTGAAATGAAGCTTGGTGAGCATGCCACACAAACGAATGCTCCACATGCGGGTTTCACATGCCACCAACTCCACATTCACAGGCAACTTCAGCGCCACAGCCATTTTCAGATAGCCCTCAATGCAAAGGCTCTAGACGCAAATATTGGTGTGAGAGCTAATTCAATCAAGGAAACACTGCATGTTGGTGAAGGGCATATTGAAGAAGGATCAACCGAGTGGTTCTTGTGGGAGAACAACTCCATTTGGCTCACTAACTTCACACACCATCAGGCTTCCAAGCAGCTCTCAAAGAAACTCAGGTTTCACACTCTATGCTTAGTGCCCTTTGAGTGCATTATCTAGGAATGAACCTGGTAGAGCATCCCACACAAACGAATGCTCCACATGCGGGTTTCACATGCCACCAACTCCACATTCACAGGCAACTTCAGCGCCACAGCCGTTTTCAGATAGCCCTCAATGCAAAGGCTCTAGACGCAAATATTGGTGTGAGAGCTAATTCAATCAAGGAAACACTGCATGTTGGTGAAGGGCATATTGAAGAAGGATCAACAGAGTGGTTCTTGTGGGAGAACAACTCCATTTGGCTCACTAACTTCACACACCATCAGGCTTCCAAGCAGCTCTCAAGGAAACTCAGTTTTCACACTCTATGCTTAGTGCCCTTTGAGTGCATTATCTAGGAATGAACCTGGTAGAGCATCCCACACAAACAAATGCTCCACATGCGGGTTTCACATTCCACCAACTCCACATTCACAGGCAACTTCAGCGCCACAGCCGTTTTCAGATATTCCTCAATGCATAGGATCTAGACGCAAATATTGGTGTGAGAGCTAATTCAATCAAGGAAACACTGCATGTTGGTGAAGGGCATATTGAAGAAGGATCAGCCGAGTGGTTCTTGTGGGAGAACAACTCCATTTGGCTCACTAACTTCACACACCATCAGGCTTCCAAGCAGCTCTCAAGGAAACTCAGTTTTCACACTCTATGCTTAGTGCCCTTTGAGTGAATTATCTAGGAATGAACCTGGTAGAGCATCCCACACAAACAAATGCTCCACATGCGGGTTTCACATGCCACCAACTCGACATTCTCAGGCAACTTCAGCGCCACAGCCGTTTTCAGATATCCCTCAATGCAAAGGCTCTAGACGCAAATATTGGTGTGAGAGCTAATTCAATCAAGGAAACACTGCATGTTGGTGAAGGGCATATTGAAGAAGGATCAGCCGAGTGGTTCTTGTGGGAGAACAACTCCATTTGGCTCACTAACTTCACACACCATCATTCTTCCAAGCAGCTCTCAAGGAAACTCAGTTTTCACACTCTATGCTTAGTGCCCTTTGAGTGCCTAGGACTGAAATGAAGCTTGGTGAGCATGCCACACAAACGAATGCTCCACATGCGGGTTTCACATGCCACCAACTCCACATTCACAGGCAACTTCAGCGCCACAGCCATTTTCAGATAGCCCTCAATGCAAAGGCTCTAGACGCAAATATTGGTGTGAGAGCTAATTCAATCAAGGAAACACTGCATGTTGGTGAAGGGCATATTGAAGAAGGATCAACCGAGTGGTTCTTGTGGGAGAACAACTCCATTTGGCTCACTAACTTCACACACCATCAGGCTTCCAAGCAGCTCTCAAGGAAACTCAGTTTTCACACTCTATGCTTAGTGCCCTTTGAGTACCTAGGACTCAAATGAACCTGGTAGAGCATCCCACACAAACGAATGCTCCACATGCGGGTTTCACATGCCACCAACTCCACATTCACAGGCAACTTCAGCGCCACAGCCGTTTTCAGATAGCCCTCAATGCAAAGGCTCTAGACGCAAATACTGGTGTGAGAGCTAATTCAATCAAGGAAACACTGCATGTTGGTGAAGGGCATATTGAAGAAGGATCAGCCGAGTGGTTCTTGTGGGAGAACAACTCCATTTGGCTCACTAACTTCACACACCATCAGGCTTCCAAGCAGCTCTCAAGGAAACTCAGTTTTCACACTCTATGCTTAGTGCCCTTTGAGTGCCTAGGACTGAAATGAAGCTTGGTGAGCATGCCACACAAACGAATGCTCCACATGCGGGTTTCACATGCCACCAACTCCACATTCACAGGCAACTTCAGCGCCACAGCCGTTTTCAGATAGCCCTCAATGCAAAGGCTCTAGACGCAAATATTGGTGTGAGAGCTAATTCAATCAAGGAAACACTGCATGTTGGTGAAGGGCATATTGAAGAAGGATCAGCCGAGTGGTTCTTGTGGGAGAACAACTCCATTTGGCTCACTAACTTCACACACCATCAGGCTTCCAAGCAGCTCTCAAGGAAACTCAGTTTTCACACTCTATGCTTAGTGCCCTTTGAGTGCCTAGGACTGAAATGAAGCTTGGTGAGCATGCCACACAAACGAATGCTCCACATGCGGGTTTCACATGCCACCAACTCCACATTCACAGGCAACTTCAGCGCCACAGCCATTTTCAGATAGCCCTCAATGCAAAGGCTCTAGACGCAAATATTGGTGTGAGAGCTAATTCAATCAAGGAAACACTGCATGTTGGTGAAGGGCATATTGAAGAAGGATCAACCGAGTGGTTCTTGTGGGAGAACAACTCCATTTGGCTCACTAACTTCACACACCATCAGGCTTCCAAGCAGCTCTCAAAGAAACTCAGGTTTCACACTCTATGCTTAGTGCCCTTTGAGTGCATTATCTAGGAATGAACCTGGTAGAGCATCCCACACAAACGAATGCTCCACATGCGGGTTTCACATGCCACCAACTCCACATTCACAGGCAACTTCAGCGCCACAGCCGTTTTCAGATATCCCTCAATGCAAAGGCTCTAGACGCAAATATTGGTGTGAGAGCTAATTCAATCAAGGAAACACTGCATGTTGGTGAAGGGCATATTGAAGAAGGATCAACCGAGTGGTTCTTGTGGGAGAACAACTCCATTTGGCTCACTAACTTCACACACCATCAGGCTTCCAAGCAGCTCTCAAGGAAACTCAGTTTTCACACTCTATGCTTAGTGCCCTTTGAGTGCATTATCTAGGAATGAACCTGGTAGAGCATCCCACACAAACAAATGCTCCACATGCGGGTTTCACATTCCACCAACTCCACATTCACAGGCAACTTCAGCGCCACAGCCGTTTTCAGATAGTCCTCAATGCATAGGATCTAGACGCAAATATTGGTGTGAGAGCTAATTCAATCAAGGAAACACTGCATGTTGGTGAAGGGCATATTGAAGAAGGATCAGCCGAGTGGTTCTTGTGGGAGAACAACTCCATTTGGCTCACTAACTTCACACACCATCAGGCTTCCAAGCAGCTCTCAAGGAAACTCAGTTTTCACACTCTATGCTTAGTGCCCTTTGAGTGAATTATCTAGGAATGAACCTGGTAGAGCATCCCACACAAACAAATGCTCCACATGCGGGTTTCACATGCCACCAACTCGACATTCTCAGGCAACTTCAGCGCCACAGCCGTTTTCAGATATCCCTCAATGCAAAGGCTCTAGACGCAAATATTGGTGTGAGAGCTAATTCAATCAAGGAAACACTGCATGTTGGTGAAGGGCATATTGAAGAAGGATCAGCCGAGTGGTTCTTGTGGGAGAACAACTCCATTTGGCTCACTAACTTCACACACCATCATTCTTCCAAGCAGCTCTCAAGGAAACTCAGTTTTCACACTCTATGCTTAGTGCCCTTTGAGTGCCTAGGACTGAAATGAAGCTTGGTGAGCATGCCACACAAACGAATGCTCCACATGCGGGTTTCACATGCCACCAACTCCACATTCACAGGCAACTTCAGCGCCACAGCCATTTTCAGATAGCCCTCAATGCAAAGGCTCTAGACGCAAATATTGGTGTGAGAGCTAATTCAATCAAGGAAACACTGCATGTTGGTGAAGGGCATATTGAAGAAGGATCAACCGAGTGGTTCTTGTGGGAGAACAACTCCATTTGGCTCACTAACTTCACACACCATCAGGCTTCCAAGCAGCTCTCAAGGAAACTCAGTTTTCACACTCTATGCTTAGTGCCCTTTGAGTACCTAGGACTCAAATGAACCTGGTAGAGCATCCCACACAAACGAATGCTCCACATGCGGGTTTCACATGCCACCAACTCCACATTCACAGGCAACTTCAGCGCCACAGCCGTTTTCAGATAGCCCTCAATGCAAAGGGTCTAGACGCAAATACTGGTGTGAGAGCTAATTCAATCAAGGAAACACTGCATGTTGGTGAAGGGCATATTGAAGAAGGATCAGCCGAGTGGTTCTTGTGGGAGAACAACTCCATTTGGCTCACTAACTTCACACACCATCAGGCTTCCAAGCAGCTCTCAAGGAAACTCAGTTTTCACACTCTATGCTTAGTGCCCTTTGAGTGCCTAGGACTGAAATGAAGCTTGGTGAGCATGCCACACAAACGAATGCTCCACATGCGGGTTTCACATGCCACCAACTCCACATTCACAGGCAACTTCAGCGCCACAGCCGTTTTCAGATAGCCCTCAATGCAAAGGCTCTAGACGCAAATATTGGTGTGAGAGCTAATTCAATCAAGGAAACACTGCATGTTGGTGAAGGGCATATTGAAGAAGGATCAGCCGAGTGGTTCTTGTGGGAGAACAACTCCATTTGGCTCACTAACTTCACACACCATCAGGCTTCCAAGCAGCTCTCAAGGAAACTCAGTTTTCACACTCTATGCTTAGTGCCCTTTGAGTGCCTAGGACTGAAATGAAGCTTGGTGAGCATGCCACACAAACGAATGCTCCACATGCGGGTTTCACATGCCACCAACTCCACATTCACAGGCAACTTCAGCGCCACAGCCATTTTCAGATAGCCCTCAATGCAAAGGCTCTAGACGCAAATATTGGTGTGAGAGCTAATTCAATCAAGGAAACACTGCATGTTGGTGAAGGGCATATTGAAGAAGGATCAACCGAGTGGTTCTTGTGGGAGAACAACTCCATTTGGCTCACTAACTTCACACACCATCAGGCTTCCAAGCAGCTCTCAAAGAAACTCAGGTTTCACACTCTATGCTTAGTGCCCTTTGAGTGCATTATCTAGGAATGAACCTGGTAGAGCATCCCACACAAACGAATGCTCCACATGCGGGTTTCACATGCCACCAACTCCACATTCACAGGCAACTTCAGCGCCACAGCCGTTTTCAGATAGCCCTCAATGCAAAGGCTCTAGACGCAAATATTGGTGTGAGAGCTAATTCAATCAAGGAAACACTGCATGTTGGTGAAGGGCATATTGAAGAAGGATCAACCGAGTGGTTCTTGTGGGAGAACAACTCCATTTGGCTCACTAACTTCACACACCATCAGGCTTCCAAGCAGCTCTCAAGGAAACTCAGTTTTCACACTCTATGCTTAGTGCCCTTTGAGTGCATTATCTAGGAATGAACCTGGTAGAGCATCCCACACAAACAAATGCTCCACATGCGGGTTTCACATTCCACCAACTCCACATTCACAGGCAACTTCAGCGCCACAGCCGTTTTCAGATAGTCCTCAATGCATAGGATCTAGACGCAAATATTGGTGTGAGAGCTAATTCAATCAAGGAAACACTGCATGTTGGTGAAGGGCATATTGAAGAAGGATCAGCCGAGTGGTTCTTGTGGGAGAACAACTCCATTTGGCTCACTAACTTCACACACCATCAGGCTTCCAAGCAGCTCTCAAGGAAACTCAGTTTTCACACTCTATGCTTAGTGCCCTTTGAGTGAATTATCTAGGAATGAACCTGGTAGAGCATCCCACACAAACAAATGCTCCACATGCGGGTTTCACATGCCACCAACTCGACATTCTCAGGCAACTTCAGCGCCACAGCCGTTTTCAGATATCCCTCAATGCAAAGGCTCTAGACGCAAATATTGGTGTGAGAGCTAATTCAATCAAGGAAACACTGCATGTTGGTGAAGGGCATATTGAAGAAGGATCAGCCGAGTGGTTCTTGTGGGAGAACAACTCCATTTGGCTCACTAACTTCACACACCATCAGGCTTCCAAGCAGCTCTCAAGGAAACTCAGTTTTCACACTCTATGCTTAGTGCCCTTTGAGTGCATTATCTAGGAATGAACCTGGTAGAGAATCCCACACAAACGAATGCTCCACATGCGGGTTTCACATGCCACCAACTCCACATTCTCAGGCAACTTCAGCGCCACAGCCATTTTCAGATAGCCCTCAATGCAAAGGCTCTAGACGCAAATATTGGTGTGAGAGCTAATTCAATCAAGGAAACACTGCATGTTGGTGAAGGGCATATTGAAGAAGGATCAGCCGAGTGGTTCTTGTGGGAGAACAACTCCATTTGGCTCACTAACTTCACACACCATCAGGCTTCCAAGCAGCTCTCAAGGAAACTCAGTTTTCACACTCTATGCTTAGTGCCCTTTGAGTGAATTATCTAGGAATGAACCTGGTAGAGCATCCCACACAAACAAATGCTCCACATGCGGGTTTCACATGCCACCAACTCCACATTCTCAGGCAACTTCAGCGCCACAGCCGTTTTCAGATAGCCCTCAATGCAAAGGCTCTAGACGCAAATATTGGTGTGAGAGCTAATTCAATCAAGGAAACACTGCATGTTGGTGAAGGGCATATTGAAGAAGGATCAGCCGAGTGGTTCTTGTGGGAGAACAACTCCATTTGGCTCACTAACTTCACACACCATCAGGCTTCCAAGCAGCTCTCAAGGAAACTCAGTTTTCACACTCTATGCTTAGTGCCCTTTGAGTGCCTAGGACTGAAATGAACCTGGTAGAGCATCCCACACAAACAAATGCTCCACATGCGGTTTTCACATGCCACCAACTCCACATTCAAAGGCAACTTCAGCGCCACAGCCGTTTTCAGATAGCCCTCAATGCAAAGGCTCTAGACACAAATATTGGTGTGAGAGCTAATTCAATCAAGGAAACACTGCATGTTGGTGAAGGGCATATTGAAGAAGGATCAGCCGAGTGGTTCTTGTGGGAGAACAACTCCATTTGGCTCACTAACTTCACACACCATCAGGCTTCCAAGCAGCTCTCAAGGAAACTCAGTTTTCACACTCTATGCTTAGTGCCCTTTGAGTGCATTATCTAGGAATGAACCTGGTAGAGCATCCCACACAAACGAATGCTCCACATGCGGGTTTCACATGCCACCAACTCCACATTCACAGGCAACTTCAGCGCCACAGCCGTTTTCAGATAGCCCTCAATGCAAAGGCTCTAGACGCAAATATTGGTGTGAGAGCTAATTCAATCAAGGAAACACTGCATGTTGGTGAAGGGCATATTGAAGAAGGATCAGCCGAGTGGTTCTTGTGGGAGAACAACTCCATTTGGCTCACTAACTTCACACACCATCAGGCTTCAAAGCAGCTCTCAAGGAAACTCAGTTTTCACACTCTATGCTTAGTGCCCTTTGAGTATCTAGGACTCAAATGAACCTGGTAGAGCATCCCACACAAACGAATGCTCCACATGCGGGTTTCACATGCCACCAACTCCACATTCACAGGCAACTTCAGCGCCACAGCCGTTTTCAGATATCCCTCAATGCAAAGGCTCTAGACGCAAATATTGGTGTGAGAGCTAATTCAATCAAGGAAACACTGCATGTTGGTGAAGGGCATATTGAAGAAGGATCAGCCGAGTGGTTCTTGTGGGAGAACAACTCCATTTGGCTCACTAACTTCACACAAAATCAGGCTTCCAAGCAGCTCTCAAGGAAACTCAGTTTTCACACTCTATGCTTAGTGCCCTTTGAGTGCCTAGGACTGAAATGAAGCTTGGTGAGCATGCCACACAAACGAATGCTCCACATGCGGGTTTCACATGCCACCAACTCCACATTCACAGGCAACTTCAGCGCCACAGCCGTTTTCAGATAGCCCTCAATGCAAAGGCTCTAGACGCAAATATTGGTGTGAGAGCTAATTCAATCAAGGAAACACTGCATGTTGGTGAAGGGCATATTGAAGAAGGATCAGCCGAGTGGTTCTTGTGGGAGAACAACTCCATTTGGCTCACTAACTTCACACACCATCATTCTTCCAAGCAGCTCTCAAGGAAACTCAGTTTTCACACTCTATGCTTAGTGCCCTTTGAGTGCCTAGGACTGAAATGAAGCTTGGTGAGCATGCCACACAAACGAATGCTCCACATGCGGGTTTCACATGCCACCAACTCCACATTCACAGGCAACTTCAGCGCCACAGCCATTTTCAGATAGCCCTCAATGCAAAGGCTCTAGACGCAAATATTGGTGTGAGAGCTAATTCAATCAAGGAAACACTGCATGTTGGTGAAGGGCATATTGAAGAAGGATCAACCGAGTGGTTCTTGTGGGAGAACAACTCCATTTGGCTCACTAACTTCACACACCATCAGGCTTCCAAGCAGCTCTCAAGGAAACTCAGTTTTCACACTCTATGCTTAGTGCCCTTTGAGTACCTAGGACTCAAATGAACCTGGTAGAGCATCCCACACAAACGAATGCTCCACCTGCGGGTTTCACATGCCACCAACTCCACATTCACAGGCAACTTCAGCGCCACAGCCGTTTTCAGATATCCCTCAATGCAAAGGCTCTAGACGCAAATACTGGTGTGAGAGCTAATTCAATCAAGGAAACACTGCATGTTGGTGAAGGGCATATTGAAGAAGGATCAGCCGAGTGGTTCTTGTGGGAGAACAACTCCATTTGGCTCACTAACTTCACACACCATCAGGCTTCCAAGCAGCTCTCAAGGAAACTCAGTTTTCACACTCTATGCTTAGTGCCCTTTGAGTGCCTAGGACTGAAATGAAGCTTGGTGAGCATGCCACACAAACGAATGCTCCACATGCGGGTTTCACATGCCACCAACTCCACATTCACAGGCAACTTCAGCGCCACAGCCGTTTTCAGATAGCCCTCAATGCAAAGGCTCTAGACGCAAATATTGGTGTGAGAGCTAATTCAATCAAGGAAACACTGCATGTTGGTGAAGTGCATATTGAAGAAGGATCAGCCGAGTGGTTCTTGTGGGAGAACAACTCCATTTGGCTCACTAACTTCACACACCATCAGGCTTCCAAGCAGCTCTCAAAGAAACTCAGGTTTCACACTCTATGCTTAGTGCCCTTTGAGTGCATTATCTAGGAATGAACCTGGTAGAGCATCCCACACAAACGAATGCTCCACATGCGGGTTTCACATGCCACCAACTCCACACTCACAGGCAACTTCAGCGCCACAGCCGTTTTCAGATAGCCCTCAATGCAAAGGCTCTAGACGCAAATATTGGTGTGAGAGCTAATTCAATCAAGGAAACACTGCATGTTGGTGAAGGGCATATTGAAGAAGGATCAACCGAGTGGTTCTTGTGGGAGAACAACTCCATTTGGCTCACTAACTTCACACACCATCAGGCTTCCAAGCAGCTCTCAAGGAAACTCAGTTTTCACACTCTATGCTTAGTGCCCTTTGAGTGCATTATCTAGGAATGAACCTGGTAGAGCATCCCACACAAACAAATGCTCCACATGCGGGTTTCACATGCCACCAACTCCACATTCACAGGCAACTTCAGCGCCACAGCCGTTTTCAGATAGTCCTCAATGCATAGGCTCTAGACGCAAATATTGGTGTGAGAGCTAATTCAATCAAGGAAACACTGCATGTTGGTGAAGGGCATATTGAAGAAGGATCAGCCGAGTGGTTCTTGTGGGAGAACAACTCCATTTGGCTCACTAACTTCACACACCATCAGGCTTCCAAGCAGCTCTCAAGGAAACTCAGTTTTCACACTCTATGCTTAGTGCCCTTTGAGTGAATTATCTAGGAATGAACCTGGTAGAGCATGCCACACAAACAAATGCTCCACATGCGGGTTTCACATGCCACCAACTCGACATTCTCAGGCAACTTCAGCGCCACAGCCGTTTTCAGATATCCCTCAATGCAAAGGCTCTAGACGCAAATATTGGTGTGAGAGCTAATTCAATCAAGGAAACACTGCATGTTGGTGAAGGGCATATTGAAGAAGGATCAGCCGAGTGGTTCTTGTGGGAGAACAACTCCATTTGGCTCACTAACTTCACACACCATCAGGCTTCCAAGCAGCTCTCAAGGAAACTCAGTTTTCACACTCTATGCTTAGTGCCCTTTGAGTGCATTATCTAGGAATGAACCTGGTAGAGAATCCCACACAAACGAATGCTCCACATGCGGGTTTCACATGCCACCAACTCCACATTCTCAGGCAACTTCAGCGCCACAGCCATTTTCAGATAGCCCTCAATGCAAAGGCTCTAGACGCAAATATTGGTGTGAGAGCTAATTCAATCAAGGAAACACTGCATGTTGGTGAAGGGCATATTGAAGAAGGATCAACCGAGTGGTTCTTGTGGGAGAACAACTCCATTTGGCTCACTAGCTTCACACACCATCAGGCTTCCAAGCAGCTCTCAAGGAAACTCAGTTTTCACACTCTATGCTTAGTGCCCTTTGAGTGCATTATCTAGGAATGAACCTGGTAGAGCATCCCACACAAACGAATGCTCCACATGCGGGTTTCACATGCCACCAACTCCACATTGACAGGCAACTTCAGCGCCACAGCCGTTTTCAGATAGCCCTCAATGCAAAGGCTCTAGATGCAAATATTGGTGTGAGAGCTAATTCAATCAAGGAAACACTGCATGTTGGTGAAGGGCATATTGAAGAAGGATCAGCCGAGTGGTTCTTGTGGGAGAACAACTCCATTTGACTCACTAACTTCACACACCATCAGGCTTCCAAGCAGCTCTCAAGGAAACTCAGTTTTCACACTCTATGCTTAGTGCCCTTTGAGTGCATTATCTAGGAATGAACCTGGTAGAGCATCCCACACAAACGAATGCTCCACATGCGGGTTTCACATGCCACCAACTCCACATTCACAGGCAACTTCAGCGCCACAGCCGTTTTCAGATAGCCCTCAATGCAAAGGCTCTAGACGCAAATATTGGTGTGAGAGCTAATTCAATCAAGGAAACACTGCATGTTGGTGAAGGGCATATTGAAGAAGGATAAGCCAAGTGGTTCTTGTGGGAGAACAACTCCATTTGGCTCACTAACTTCACACACCATCAGGCTTCCAAGCAGCTCTCAAGGAAACTCAGTTTTCACACTCTATGCTTAGTGCCCTTTGTTGAGTGCATTATCCAGGAATGAACCTGGTAGAGCATCCCACACAAACGAATGCTCCACATGCGGGTTTCACATGCCACCAACTCCACATTCACAGGCAACTTCAGCGCCACAGCCGTTTTCAGATAGCCCTCAATGCAAAGGCTCTAGACGCAAATATTGGTGTGAGAGCTAATTCAATCAAGGAAACACTGCATGTTGGTGAAGGGCATATTGAAGAAGGATCAGCCAAGTGGTTCTTGTGGGAGAACAACTCCATTTGGCTCACTAACTTCACACACCATCAGGCTTCCAAGCAGCTCTCAAGGAAACTCAGTTTACACACTCTATGCTTAGTGAACTTTGAGTGCATTATCTAGGAATGAACCTGGTAGAGCATCCCACACAAACAAATGCTCCACATGCGGGTTTCACATGCCACCAACTCCACATTCTCAGGCAACTTCAGCGCCACAGCCATTTTCAGATAGCCCTCAATGCAAAGGCTCTAGACGCAAATATTGGTGTGAGAGCTAATTCAATCAAGGAAACACTGCATGTTGGTGAAGGGCATATTGAAGAAGGATCAGCCGAGTTGTTCTTGTGGGAGAACAACTCCATTTGGCTCACTAACTTCACACACCATCAGGCTTCCAAGCAGCTCTCAAGGAAACTCAGTTTACACACTCTATGCTTAGTGCCCTTTGAGTGCATTATCTAGGAATGAACCTGGTAGAGCATCCCACACAAACGAATGCTCCACATGCGGGTTTCACATGCCACCAACTCCACATTCTCAGGCAACTTCAGCGCCACAGCCATTTTCAGATAGCCCTCAATGCAAAGGCTCTAGACGCAAATATTGGTGTGAGAGCTAATTCAATCAAGGAAACACTGCATGTTGGTGAAGGGCATATTGAAGAAGGATCAGCCGAGTGGTTCTTGTGGGAGAACAACTCCATTTGGCTCACTAACTTCACACACCATCAGGCTTCCAAGCAGCTCTCAAGGAAACTCAGTTTTCACACTCTATGCTTAGTGCCCTTTGAGTGCATTATCTAGGAATGAACCTGGTAGAGCATCCCACACAAACGAATGCTCCACATGCGGGTTTCACATGCCACCAACTCCACATTCTCAGGCAACTTCAGCGCCACAGCCGTTTTCAGATAGCCCTCAATGCAAAGGCTCTAGACGCAAATATTGGTGTGAGAGCTAATTCAATCAAGGAAACACTGCATGTTGGTGAAGGGCATATTGAAGAAGGATCAGCCGAGTGGTTCTTGTGGGAGAACAACTCCATTTGGCTCACTAACTTCACACACCATCAGGCTTCCAAGCAGCTCTCAAGGAAACTCAGTTTTCACACTCTATGCTTAGTGCCCTTTGAGTGCATTATCTAGGAATGAACCTGGTAGAGCATCCCACACAAACGAATGCTCCACATGCGGGTTTCACATGCCACCAACTCCACATTCTCAGGCAACTTCAGCGCCACAACCGTTTTCAGATAGCCCTCAATGCAAAGGCTCGAGACGCAAATATTGGTGTGAGAGCTAATTCAATCAAGGAAACACTGCATGTTGGTGAAGGGCATATTGAAGAAGGATCAGCCGAGTGGTTCTTGTGGGAGAACAACTCCATTTGGCTCACTAACTTCACACACCATCAGGCTTCCAAGCAGCTCTCAAGAAAACTCAGTTTTCACACTCTATGCTTAGTGCCCTTTGAGTGCCTAGGACTGAAATGATCCTGGTAGAGCATCCCTCACAATCGAATGCTCCACATGCGGGTTTCACATGCCACCAACTCCACATTCACAGGCAACTTCAGCGCCACAGCCATTTTCAGATAGCCCTCAATGCAAAGGCTCTAGACGCAAATATTGGTATGAGAGCTAATTCAATCAAGGAAACAATGCATGTTGGTGAAGGGCATATTGAAGAAGGATCAGCCGAGTGGTTCTTGTGGGAGAACAACTCCATTTGGCTCACTAACTTCACACACCATCAGGCTTCCAAGCAGCTCTCAAGGAAACTCAGTTTTCACACTCTAGGCTTAGTGCCCTTTGAGTGCCTAGGACCCAAATGAAGCTGGTAAAGCATCCCACACAAACGAATGCTCCACATGCGGGTTTCACATGCCACCAACTCCACATTCACAGGCAACTTCAGTGCCACAGCCGTTTTCAGATAGCCTTCAATGCAAAGGCTCTAGACGCAAATATTGATGTGAGAGCTAATTCAATCAAGGAAACACTGCATGTTGGTGAAGGGCATATTAAAGAAGGATCAGCCGAGTGGTTCTTGTGGGAGAACAACTCCATTTGGCTCACTAACTTCACACACCATCAGGCTTCCAAGCAGCTCTCAAGGAAACTCAGTTTTCACACTCTATGCTTAGTGCCCTTTGAGTGCATTATCTAGGAATGAACCTGCTAGAGCATCCCACACAAACGAATGCTCCACATGCGGGTTTCACATGCCACCAACTCCACATTCACAGGCAACTTCAGCGCCACAGCCGTTTTCAGATAGCCCTCAATGCAAAGGCTCTAGACAAAAAAATTTGTGTGAGAGCTAATTCAATCAAGGAAACACTGCATGTTGGTGAAGGGCATATTGAAGAAGGATCAGCCGAGTGGTTCTTGTGGGAGAACAACTCCATTTGGCTCACTAACTTCACACACCATCAGGATTCCAAGCAGCTCTCAAGGAAACTCAGTTTACACAGTCTATGCTTAGTGCCCTTTGAGTGCATTATCTAGGAATGAACCTGGTAGAGCATCCCACACAAACGAATGCTCCACCTGCGGGTTTCACATGCCACCAACTCCACATTCTCAGGCAACTTCAGCGCCACAGCCATTTTCAGATAGCCCTCAATGCAAAGGCTCTAGACGCAAATATTGGTGTGAGAGCTAATTCAATCAAGGAAACACTGCATGTTGGTGAAGGGCATATTGAAGAAGGATCAGCCGAGTGGTTCTTGTGGGAGAACAACTCCATTTGGCTCACTAACTTCACACACCATCAGGCTTCCAAGCAGCTCTCAAGCAAACTCAGTTTTCACACTTTATGCTTAGTGCCCTTTGAGTGCATTATCTAGGAATGAACCTGGTAGAGCATCCCACACAAACGAATGCTCCACATGCGGGTTTCACATGCCACCAACTCCACATTCACAGGCAACTTCAGCGCCACAGCCATTTTCAGATAGCCCTCAATGCAAAGGCTCTAGACTCAAATACTGGTGTGAGAGCTAATTCAATCAAGGAAACTCTGCATGTTGGTGAAGGGCATATTGAAGAAGGATCAGCCGAGTGGTTCTTGTGGGAGAACAACTCCATTTGGCTCACTAACTTCACACACCATCAGGCTTCCAAGCAGCTCTCAAGGAAACTCAGTTTTCACACTCTATGCTTAGTGCCCTTTCAGTTTCTAGGACTGAAATGAAGCTGGTAGAGCATCCCACACAAACGAATGCTCCACATGCGGGTTTCACATGCCACCAACTCCACATTCACAGGCACTTTCAGCGCCACAGCCGTTTTCAGATAGCCCTCAATGCAAAGGCTCTAGACACAAATATTGGTGTGAGAGCTAATTCAATCAAAGAAACACTGCATGTTGGTGAAGGGCATATTGAAGAAGGATCAGCCGAGTGGTTCTTGTGGGAGAACAACTCCATTTGGCTCACTAACTTCACACACCATCAGGCTTCCAAGCAGCTCTCAAGGAAACTCAGTTTTCACACTCTATGCTTAGTGCCCTTTGAGTGCATTATCTAGGAATGAACCTGGTAAAGCATCCCACACAAACAAATGCCCAAACGCGGGTTTCACATGCCACCAACTCCACATTCACAGGCAACTTCAGCGCCACAGCTGTTTTCAGATAGCCCTCAATGCAAAGGCTCTAGACGCAAATACTGGTGTGAGAGCTAATTCAATCAAGGAAACACTGCATGTTGGTGAAGGGCATATTGAAGAAGGATCAGCCGAGTGGTTCTTGTGGGAGAACAACTCCATTTGGCTCACTAACTTCAGACACCATCAGGCTTCCAAACATCTCTCAAGGAAACTCAGTTTTCACACTCTATGCTTAGTGCCCTTTGAGTGCATTATCTAGGAATGAACCTGGTAGAGCATCCCACAGAAACGAATGCTCCACATGCGGGTTTCACATGCCACCAACTCCACATTCACAGGCAACTTCAGCGCCACAGCCGTTTTCAGATAGCCCTCAATGCAAAGGCTCTAGACGCAAATATTGGTGTGAGAGCTAATTCAATCAAGGAAACACTGCATGTTGGTGAAGGGCATATTGAAGAAGGATCAGCCGAGTGGTTCTTGTGGGAGAACAACTCCATTTGGCTCACTAACTTCACACACCATCAGGCTTCTAAGCAGCTCTCAAGGAAACTCAGTTTTCACACTCTATGCTTAGTGCCCTTTGAGTGCATTATCTAGGAATGAACCTGGTAGAGCATCCCACACAAACAAATGCTCCACATGCGGGTTTCACATGCCACCAACTCCACATTCACAGGCAACATTCAACGCCACAGCCGTTTTCAGATAGCCCTCAATGCAAAGGCTCTAGACGCAAAAATTGGTGTGAGAGCTAATTCAGTCAAGGAAACACTGCATGTTGGTGAAGGGCATATTGAAGAAGGATCAGCCGAGTGGTTCTTGTCGGAGAACAACTCCATTTGGCTCACTAACTTCACACACCATCAGGCTTCCAAGCAGCTCTCAAGGAAACTCAGTTTTCACACTCTATGCTTAGTGCCCTTTGAGTGCATTATCTAGGAATGAACCTGGTAGAGCATCCCACACAAACGAATGCTCCACATGCGGGTTTCACATGCCACCAACTCCACATTCACAGGCAACTTCAGCGCCACAGCCATTTTCAGATAGCCCTCAATGCAAAGGCTCTAGACTCAAATACTGGTGTGAGAGCTAATTCAATCAAGGAAACTCTGCATGTTGGTGAAGGGCATATTGAAGAAGGATCAGCCGAGTGGTTCTTGTGGGAGAACAACTCCATTTGGCTCACTAACTTCACACACCATCAGGCTTCCAAGCAGCTCTCAAGGAAACTCAGTTTTCACACTCTATGCTTAGTGCCCTTTCAGTTTCTAGGACTGAAATGAAGCTGGTAGAGCATCCCACACAAACGAATGCTCCACATGCGGGTTTCACATGCCACCAACTCCACATTCACAGGCACTTTCAGCGCCACAGCCGTTTTCAGATAGCCCTCAATGCAAAGGCTCTAGACACAAATATTGGTGTGAGAGCTAATTCAATCAAAGAAACACTGCATGTTGGTGAAGGGCATATTGAAGAAGGATCAGCCGAGTGGTTCTTGTGGGAGAACAACTCCATTTGGCTCACTAACTTCACACACCATCAGGCTTCCAAGCAGCTCTCAAGGAAACTCAGTTTTCACACTCTATGCTTAGTGCCCTTTGAGTGCATTATCTAGGAATGAACCTGGTAAAGCATCCCACACAAACAAATGCCCAAACGCGGGTTTCACATGCCACCAACTCCACATTCACAGGCAACTTCAGCGCCACAGCTGTTTTCAGATAGCCCTCAATGCAAAGGCTCTAGACGCAAATACTGGTGTGAGAGCTAATTCAATCAAGGAAACACTGCATGTTGGTGAAGGGCATATTGAAGAAGGATCAGCCGAGTGGTTCTTGTGGGAGAACAACTCCATTTGGCTCACTAACTTCAGACACCATCAGGCTTCCAAACATCTCTCAAGGAAACTCAGTTTTCACACTCTATGCTTAGTGCCCTTTGAGTGCATTATCTAGGAATGAACCTGGTAGAGCATCCCACAGAAACGAATGCTCCACATGCGGGTTTCACATGCCACCAACTCCACATTCACAGGCAACTTCAGCGCCACAGCCGTTTTCTGATAGCCCTCAATGCAAAGGCTCTAGACGCAAATATTGGTGTGAGAGCTAATTCAATCAAGGAAACACTGCATGTTGGTGAAGGGCATATTGAAGAAGGATCAGCCGAGTGGTTCTTGTGGGAGAACAACTCCATTTGGCTCACTAACTTCACACACCATCAGGCTTCTAAGCAGCTCTCAAGGAAACTCAGTTTTCACACTCTATGCTTAGTGCCCTTTGAGTGCATTATCTAGGAATGAACCTGGTAGAGCATCCCACACAAACAAATGCTCCACATGCGGGTTTCACATGCCACCAACTCCACATTCACAGGCAACATTCAACGCCACAGCCGTTTTCAGATAGCCCTCAATGCAAAGGCTCTAGACGCAAAAATTGGTGTGAGAGCTAATTCAGTCAAGGAAACACTGCATGTTGGTGAAGGGCATATTGAAGAAGGATCAGCCGAGTGGTTCTTGTCGGAGAACAACTCCATTTGGCTCACTAACTTCACACACCATCAGGCTTCCAAGCAGCTCTCAAGGAAACTCAGTTTTCACACTCTATGCTTAGTGCCCTTTGAGTGCATTATCTAGGAATGAACCTGGTAGAGCATCCCACACAAACGAATGTTCCACATGCGGGTTTCACATGCCACCAACTCCACATTCACAGGCAACTTCAGCGCCACAGCCGTTTTCAGATAGCCCTCAATGCAAAGGCTCTAGACGCAAATATTGGTGTGAGAGCTAATTCAATCAAGGAAACACTGCATGTTGGTGAAGGGCATATTGAAGAAGGATCAGCCGAGTGGTTCTTGTGGGAGAACAACTCCATTTGGCTCACTAACTTCACACACCATCAGGATTCCAAGCAGCTCTCAAGGAAACTCAGTTTTCACACTCTATGCTTAGTGCCCTTTCAGTTTCAAGGACTGAATTGAAGCTGGTAGAGCATCCCACACAAACGAATGCTCCACATGCGGGTTTCACATGCCACCAACTCCACATTCACAGGCAACTTCAGCGCCACAGCCGTTTTCAGAT
>NW_026699724.1:0-29525 GCF_030435755.1 Ochotona princeps | reverse complement strand
AAATGAAGCTTGGTGAGCATCCCACACAAACGAATGCTCCACATGCGGGTTTCACATGCCACCAACTCCACATTCACAGGCAACTTCAGCGCCACAGTCGTTTTCAGATAGTCCTCAATGCAAAGCCTCTAGACGCAAATATTGGTGTGAGAGTTAATTCAATCAAGGAAACACTGCATGTTGGTGAAGGGCAAATTGAAGAAGGATCAGCCGAGTGGTTCTTGTGGGAGAACAACTCCATTTGGCTCACTAACTTCACACACCATCAGGCTTCCAAGCAGCTCTCAAGGAAACTCAGTTTTCACACTCTATGCTTAGTGCCCTTTGAGTGCATCATCTAGGAATGAACCTGGTAGAGCAACCCACACAAAAGAATGCTCCACATGCGGGTTTCACATGCCACTAACTCCACATTCACAGGCAACTTCAGCGCCACAGTCGTTTTTCAGATAGTCCTCAATGCAAGGGCTCTAGACGCAAATATTGGTGTGAGAGCTAATTCAATCAAGGAAACACTGCATGTTGGTGAAGGGCATATTGAAGAAGGATCAGCCGAGTGGTTCTTGTGGGAGAACAACTCCATTTGGCTCACTAACTTCACACACCATCAGGCTTCCAAGCAGCTCTCAAGGAAACTCAGTTTTCACACTCTATGCTTAGTGCCCTTTGAGTGCCTAGGACTGAAATGAAGCTTGGTGAGCATCCCACACAAACGAATGCTCCACATGCGGGTTTCACATGCCACCAACTCCACATTCACAGGCAACTTCAGCGCCACAGCCGTTTCAGATAGCCCTCAATGCAAAGGCTCTAGACGCAAATATTGGTGTGACAGCTAATTCAATCAAGGAAACACTGCATGTTGGTGAAGGGCATATTGAAGAAGGATCAGCCGAGTGGTTCTTGTGGGAGAACAACTCCATTTGGCTCAATAACTTCACACACCATCAGGCTTCCAAGCAGCTCTCAAGGAAACTCAGTTTTCACACTCTATGCTTAGTGCCCTTTGAGTGCCTAGGACTGAAATGAAGCTTGGTGAGCATCCCAACACAAACGAATGCTCCACATGCGGGTTTCACATGCCACCAACTCCACATTCACAGGCAATTTCAGAGCCACCGTCGTTTTCAGATAGTCCTCAATGCAAGGGCTCTAGACGCAAATATTGGTGTGAGAGCTAATTCAATCAAGGAAACACTGCATGTTGGTGAAGGGCATATTGAAGAAGGATCAGCCGAGTGGTTCTTGTGGGAGAACAACTCCATTTTGGCTCACTAACTTCACACACCATCAGGCTTCCAAGCAGCTCTCAAGGAAACTCAGTTTTCACACTCTATGCTTAGTGCCCTTTGTGTGCCTTGGACTGAAATGAAGCTTGGTGAGCATCCCCACACAAACGAATGCTCCACATGCGGGTTTCACATGCCACCAACTCCACATTCACAGGCAAATTCAGATCCATAGCCGTTTTCAGATAGCCCTCAATGCAAAGGCTCTAGACGCAAATATTGGTGTGAGAGCTAATTCAATCAAGGAAACACTGCATGTTGGTGAAGGGCAAATTGAAGAAGGATCAGCCGAGTGGTTCTTGTGGGAGAACAACTCCATTTCTCTCACTAACTTCACACACCATCAGGCTTCCAAGCAGCTCTCAAGGAAACTCAGTTTTCACACTCTACGCTTAGTGCCCTTTGAGTGCCTAGGACTGACATGAAGCTTGGTGAGCATCCCACACAAACGAATGCTCCACATGCGGGTTCACATGCCACAAACTAAACATTCTCAGGCAACTTCAGCGCCATAGCCGTTTTCAGATAGCCCTCAATGCAAAGCCTCTAGACGCAAATATTGGTGTGAGAGCTAATTCAATCAAGGAAACACTGCATATTGGTGAAGGGCAATTTGAAGAAGGATCAGCCGAGTGCTTCTTGTGGGAGAACAACTCCATTTGGCTCACTAACTTCACACACCATCAGGCTTCCAAGCAGCTCTCAAGGAAACTCAGTTTTCACACTCTATGCTTAGTGCCCTTTGAGTGCCTAGGACTGAAATGAAGCTTGGTGAGCATCCCACACAAACGAATGCTCCACATGCGGGTTTCACATGCCACCAACTCCACATTCACAGGCAACTTTATTGACACAGCCGTTTTCAGATAGCCCTCAATGCCAAAGGCTCTAGACGCAAATATTGGTGTGAGAGCTAATTCAATCAAGGAAACACTGCATGATGGTGAAGGGCATATTGAAGAAGGATCAGCTGAGTGGTTCTTGTGGGAGAACAACTCCATTTGGCTCACTAACTTCACACACCATCAGGCTTCCAAGCAGCTCTCAAGGAAACTCAGTTTTCACACTCTATGCTTAGTGCCCTTTGAGTGCCTAGGACTGAAATGAAGCTTGGTGAGCATCCAACACAAACGAATGCTCCACATGCGAGTTTCACATGCCACCAACTCCACATTCACAGACAACTTCAGCGCCACAGTCGTTTTCAGATAGTCCTCAATGCAAAGGCTCTAGACGCAAATATTGGTGTGAGAGCTAATTCAATCAAGGAAACACTGCATGTTGGTGAAGGGCATATTGAAGAAGGATCAGCCGAGTGGTTCTTGTGGGAGAACAACTCCATTTGGCTCACTAACTTCACACACCATCAGGCTTCCAAGCAGCTCTCAAGGAAACTCAGTTTTCACACTCTATGCTTAGTGCCCTTTGAGTGCCTAGGACTGAAATGAAGCTTGGTGAGCATCCCACACAAACGAAAGCTCCACATGCGGGTTTCACATGCCACCCACTCCACATTCACAGGCAACTTCAGCGCCACCGTCGTTTTCAGATAGTCCTCAATGCAAGGGCTCTAGACGCAAATATTGGTGTGAGAGCTAATTCAATCAAGGAAACACTGCATGTTGGTGAAGGGCATATTGAAGAAGGATCAGCCGAGTGGTTCTTGTGGGAGAACAACTCCATTTGACTCACTAACTTCACACACCATCAGGCTTCCAAGCAGCTCTCAAGGAAACTCAGTTTTCACACTCTATGCTTAGTGCCCTTTGAGTGCATTATCTAGGAATGAACCTGGTAGAGCAACCCACACAAAAGAATGCTCCACATGCGGGTTTCACATGCCACTAACTCCACATTCACAGGCAACTTCAGCGCCACAGTCGTTTTCAGATAGTCCTCAATGCAAAGCCTCTAGACGCAAATATTGGTGTGAGAGCTAGTTCAATCAAGGAAACACTGCATGTTGGTGAAGGGCATATTGAAGAAGGGTCAGCCGAGTGGTTCTTGTGGGAGAACAACTCCATTTGGCTCACTAACTTCACACACCATCAGGCTTCCAAGCAGCTCTCAAGGAAACTCAGTTTTCACACTCTATGCTTAGTGCCCTTTGAGTGCCTAGGACTGAAATGAAGCTTGGTGAGCATCCCACACAAACGAAGGCTCCACATGCGGGTTTCACATGCCACCAACTCCACATTCACAGGCAACTTCAGCGCCACAGCCGTTTTCAGATAGCCCTCAATGCAAAGGCTCTAGACGCAAATATTGGTGTGACAGCTAATTCAATCAAGGAAAACACTGCATGTTGGTGAAGGGCATATTGAAGAAGGATCAGCCGAGTGGTTCTTGTGGGAGAACAACTCCATTTGGCTCAATAACTTCACACACCATCAGGCTTCCAAGCAGCTCTCAAGGAAACTCAGTTTTCACACTCTATGCTTAGTGCCCTTTGAGTGCCTAGGACTGAAATGAAGCTTGGTGAGCATCCCACACAAACGAATGCTCCACATGCGGGTTTCACATGCCACCAACTCCACATGCACAGACAACTTCAGCGCAACCGTCGTTTTCAGATAGTCCTCAATGCAAGGGCTCTAGACGCAAATATTGGTGTGAGAGTTAATTCAATCAAGGAAACACTGCATGTTGGTGAAGGGGCAAATTGAAGAAGGATCAGCCGAGTGGTTCTTTGTGGAGAACAACTCCATTTGGCTCACTAACTTCACACAGCCATCAGGCTTCCAAGCAGCTCTCAAGGAAACTCAGTTTTCACACTCTATGCTTAGTGCCCTTTGAGTGCCTAGGACTGAAATGAAGCTTGGTGAGCATCCCACACAAACGAATGCTCCACATGCGGGTTTCACATGCCACCAACTCCACATTCACAGGCAATTTCAGAGCCACCGTCGTTTTCAGATAGTCCTCAATGCAAGGGCTCTAGACGCAAATATTGGTGTGAGAGCTAATTCAATCAAGGAAACACTGCATGTTGGTGAAGGGCATATTGAAGAAGGATCAGCCGAGTGGTTCTTGTGGGAGAACAACTCCATTTGACTCACTAAACTTCACACACCCATCAGGCTTCCAAGCAGCTCTCAAGGAAACTCAGTTTTCACACTCTATGCTTAGTGCCCTTTGAGTGCCTAGGACTGAAATGAAGCTTGGACAGCATCCCACACAAACGAATGCTCCACATGCGGGTTTCACATGCCACCAACTCCACATTCACAGGCAAATTCAGAGCCATAGCCGTTTTCAGAAAGCCCTCAATGCAAAGGCTCTAGACGCAAATATTGGTGTGAGAGCTAATTCAATCAAGGAAACACTGCATGTTGGTGAAGGGCATATTGAAGAAGGATCAGCCGAGTGGTTCTTGTGGGAGAACAACTCCATTTGGCTCAATAACTTCACACACCATCAGGCTTCCAAGCAGCTTTCAAGGAAACTCAGTTTTCACACTCTATGCTTAGTGCCCTTTGAGTGCCTAGGACTGAAATGAAGCTTGGTGAGCATCCCACACAAACGAATGCTCCACATGCGGGTTTCACATGCCACTAACTCCACATTCACAGGCAACTTCAGCGCCACAGTCGTTTTCAGATAGTCCTCAATTCAAGGGCTCTAGACGCAAATATTTGTGTGAGAGCTAATTCAATCAAGGAAACACTGCATGTTGGTGAAGGGCATATTGAAGAAGGATCAGCCGAGTGGTTCTTGTGGGAGAACAACTCCATTTGGCTCAATAACTTCACACACCATCAGGCTTCCAAGCAGCTCTCAAGGAAAACTCAGTTTTCACACTCTATGCTTAGTGCCCTTTGAGTGCATTATCTAGGAATGAACCTGGTAGAGCATCCCACACAAACGAATGCTCCACATGCGGGTTTCACATGCCACCAACTCCACATTCACAGGCAACTTCAGCGCCACAGCCGTTTTCACATAGCTCTCAATGCAAAGGCTCTAGACGCAAATATTGGTGTGAGAGCTAATTCAATCAAGGAAACACTGCATGTTGGTGAAGGGCATATTGAAGAAGGATCAGCCGAGTGGTTCTTGTGGGAGAACAACTCCATTTGGCTCACTAACTTCACACACCATCAGGCTTCCAAGCAGCTCTCAAGGAAACTCAGTTTTCACACTCTATGCTTAGTGCCCTTTGAGTACCTAGGACTGAAATGAAGCTTGGTGAGCATCCCACACAAACGAATGCTCCACATGCGGGTTTCACATGCCACCAAACTAAACATTCTCAGGCAACTTCAGCGCCACAGCCGTTTTCAGATAGCCCTCAATGCAAAGGCTCTAGACGCAAATATTGGTGTGAGAGCTAATTCAATCAAGGAAACACTGCATGATGGTGAAGGGCATATTGAAGAAGGATCAGCTGAGTGGTTCTTGTGGGAGAACAACTCCATTTGGCTCACTAACTTCACACACCATCAGGCTTCCAAGCAGCTCTCAAGAAAACTCAGTTTTCACACTCTATGCTTAGTGCCCTTTGAGTGCATTATCTAGGAATGAACCTGGTAGAGCATCCCACACAAAAGAATGCTCCACATGCGGGTTTCACATGCCACTCACTCCACATTCACAGGCAACTTCAGCGCCACAGTCGTTTTCAGATAGTCCTCAATGCAAGGGTGCTAGACGCAAATATTGGTGTGAGAGCTAATTCAATCAAGGAAACACTGCATGTTGGTGAAGGGCATATTGAAGAAGGATCAGCCGAGTGGTTCTTGTGGGAGAACAACTCCATTTGGCTCACTAACTTCACACACCATCAGGCTTCCAAGCAGCTCTCAAGGAAACTCAGTTTTCACACTCTATGCTTAGTGCCCTTTGAGTGCCTAGGACTGAAATGAAGCTTGGTGAGCATCCCACACAAACGAATGCTCCACATGCGGGTTTCACATGCCACCAACTCCACATTCACAGGCAACTTCAGCGCCACAGCCGTTTTCAGATAGTCCTCAATGCAAAGGCTCTAGACGCAAATATTGGTGTGAGAGTTAATTCAATCAAGGAAACACTGCATGTTGGTGAAGGGCAAATTGAAGAAGGATCAGCCGAGTGGTTCTTGTGGGAGAACAACTCCATTTGGCTCACTAACTTCACACACCATCAGGCTTCCAAGCAGCTCTCAAGGAAACTCAGTTTTCACACTCTATGCTTAGTGCCCTTTGAGTACCTAGGACTGAAATGAAGCTTGGTGAGCATCCCACACAAACGATTGCTCCACATGCGGGTTTCACATGCCACCAACTAAACATTCACAGGCAACTTCAGCGCCACAGCCGTTTTCAGATAGTCCTCACTGAAAGGCTCTAGACGCAAATATTGGTGTGAGAGTTAATTCAATCAAGGAAACACTGCATGTTGGTGAAGGGCAAATTGAAGAAGGATCAGCCGAGTGGTTCTTGTGGGAGAACAACTCCATTTGGCTCACTAACTTCACACACCATCAGGCTTCCAAGCAGCTCTCAAGGAAACTCAGTTTTCACACTCTATGCTTAGTGCCCTTTGAGTGCCTAGGACTGAAATGAAGCTTGGTGAGCATCCCACACAAACGAATGCTCCACATGCGGGTTCACATGCCACCAACTAAACATTCTCAGGCAACTTCAGCGCCACAGCCGTTTTCAGATAGCCCTCAATGCAAAGCCTCTAGACGCAAATATTGGTGTGAGAGCTAATTCAATCAAGGAAACACTGCATGTTGGTGAAGGGCAAATTGAAGAAGGATCAGCCGAGTGGTTCTTGTGGGAGAACAACTCCATTTGGCTCACTAACTTCACACACCATCAGGCTTCCAAGCAGCTCTCAAGGAAACTCAGTTTTCACACTCTATGCTTAGCGCCCTTTGAGTGCCAAGGACTGAAATGAAGCTTGGTGAGCATCCCACACAAACGAATGCTCCACATGCGAGTTTCACATGCCACCAACTCCACATTCACAGGCAACTTTAGCGCCACAGCCGTTTTCAGATAGCCCTCAATGCAAAGGCTCTAGACGCAAATATTGGTGTGAGAGCTAATTCAATCAAGGAAACACTGCATGTTGGTGAAGGGCATATTGAAGAAGGATCAGCTGAGTGGTTCTTGTGGGAGAACAACTCCATTTGGCTCACTAACTTCACACACCATCAGGCTTCCAAGCAGATCTCAAGGAAACTCAGTTTTCACACTCTATGCTTAGTGCCCTTTGAGTGCCTAGGACTGAAATGAAGCTTGGTGAGCATCCCACACAAACGAATGCTCCACATGCGGGTTTCACATGCCACTAACTCCACATTCACAGGCAACTTCAGCGCCACAGTCGTTTTCAGATAGTCCTCAATGCAAAGCCTCTAGACGCAAATATTGGTGTGAGAGCTAGTTCAATCAAGGAAACACTGCATGTTGATGAAGGGCATATTGAAGAAGGGTCAGCCGAGTGGTTCTTGTGGGAGAACAACTCCATTTGGCTCACTAACTTCACACACCATCAGGCTTCCAAGCAGCTCTCAAGGAAACTCAGTTTTCACACTCTATGCTTAGTGCCCTTTGAGTGCCTAGGACTGAAATGAAGCTTGGTGAGCATCCCACACAAACGAAGGCTCCACATGCGGGTTTCACATGCCACTAACTCCACATTCACAGGCAGCTTCAGCGCCACAGTCGTTTTCAGATAGTCCTCAATGCAAAGGCTCTAGACGCAAATATTGGTGTGAGAGCTAATTCAATCAAGGAAACACTACATGTTGGTGAAGGGCAAATTGAAGAAGGATCAGCCGAGTGGTTCTTGTGGGAGAACAACTCCATTTGGCTCACTAACTTCACACACCATCAGGCTTCCAAGCAGCTCTCAAGGAAACTCAGTTTTCACACTCTATGCTTAGTGCCCGTTGAGTGCCTAGGACTGAAATGAAGCTTGGTGAGCATCCCACACAAATGAATGCTCCACATGCGGGTTTCACATGCCACCCACTCCACATTCACAGGCAACTTTTGCGCCACAGCCGTTTTCAGATAGTCCTCAATGCAAAGGCTCTAGACGCAAATATTGGTGTGAGAGTTAATTCAATCAAGGAAACACTGCATGTTGGTGAAGGGTAAATTGAAGAAGGATCAGCTGAGTGGTTCTTGTGGGAGAACAACTCCATTTGGCTCACTAACTTCACACACCATCAGGCTTCCAAGCAGCTCTCAAGGAAACTCAGTTTTCACACTCTATGCTTAGTGCCCTTTGAGTGCCTAGGACTGAAATGAAGCTTGGTGAGCATCCCACACAAACGAATGCTCCACATGCGGGTTTCACATGCCACCAACTCCACATTCACAGGCAATTTCAGAGCCACCGTCGTTTTCAGATAGTCCTCAATGCAAGGGCTCTAGACGCAAATATTGGTGTGAGAGCTAATTCAATCAAGGAAACACTGCATGTTGGTGAAGGGCATATAGAAGAAGGATCAGCCGAGTGGTTCTTGTGGGAGAACAACTCCATTTGGCTCACTAACTTCACACACCATCAGGCTTCCAAGCAGCTCTCAAGGAAACTCAGTTTTCACACTGTATGCTTAGTGCCCTTTGAGTGCCTAGGACTGAAATGAAGCTTGGTGAGCATCCCACACAAACGAAAGCTCCACATGCGGGTTTCACATGCCACCCACTCCACATTCACAGGCAACTTCAGCGCCACCGTCGTTTTCAGATAGTCCTCAATGCAAGGGCTCTAGACGCAAATATTGGTGTGAGAGCTAATTCAATCAAGGAAACACTGCATGTTGGTGAAGGGCATATTGAAGAAGGATCAGCCGAGTGGTTCTTGTGGGAGAACAACTCCATTTGACTCACTAACTTCACACACCATCAGGCTTCCAAGCAGCTCTCAAGGAAACTCAGTTTTCACACTCTATGCTTAGTGCCCTTTGAGTGCCTAGGACTGAAATGAAGCTTGGACAGCATCCCACACAAACGAATGCTCCACATGCGGGTTTCACATGCCACCAACTCCACATTCACAGGCAAATTCAGAGCCATAGCCGTTTTCAGAAAGCCCTCAATGCAAAGGCTCTAGACGCAAATATTGGTGTGAGAGCTAATTCAATCAAGGAAACACTGCATGTTGGTGAAGGGCATATTGAAGAAGGATCAGCCGAGTGGTTCTTGTGGGAGAACAACTCCATTTGGCTCAATAACTTCACACACCATCAGGCTTCCAAGCAGCTTTCAAGGAAACTCAGTTTTCACACTCTATGCTTAGTGCCCTTTGAGTGCCTAGGACTGAAATGAAGCTTGGTGAGCATCCCACACAAACGAATGCTCCACATGCGGGTTTCACATGCCACTAACTCCACATTCACAGGCAACTTCAGCGCCACAGTCGTTTTCAGATAGTCCTCAATTCAAGGGCTCTAGACGCAAATATTTGTGTGAGAGCTAATTCAATCAAGGAAACACTGCATGTTGGTGAAGGGCATATTGAAGAAGGATCAGCCGAGTGGTTCTTGTGGGAGAACAACTCCATTTGGCTCAATAACTTCACACACCATCAGGCTTCCAAGCAGCTCTCAAGGAAACTCAGTTTTCACACTCTATGCTTAGTGCCCTTTGAGTGCATTATCTAGGAATGAACCTGGTAGAGCATCCCACACAAACGAATGCTCCACATGCGGGTTTCACATGCCACCAACTCCACATTCACAGGCAACTTCAGCGCCACAGCCGTTTTCACATAGCTCTCAATGCAAAGACTCTAGACGCAAATATTGGTGTGAGAGCTAATTCAATCAAGGAAACACTGCATGTTGGTGAAGGGCATATTGAAGAAGGATCAGCCGAGTGGTTCTTGTGGGAGAACAACTCCATTTGGCTCACTAACTTCACACACCATCAGGCTTCCAAGCAGCTCTCAAGGAAACTCAGTTTTCACACTCTATGCTTAGTGCCCTTTGAGTGCCTAGGACTGAAATGAAGCTTGGTGAGCATCCCACACAAACGAATGCTCCACATGCGGGTTTCACATGCCACCAACTAAACATTCTCAGGCAACTTCAGCGCCACAGCCGTTTTCAGATAGCCCTCAATGCAAAGGCTCTAGACGCAAATATTGGTGTGAGAGCTAATTCAATCAAGGAAACACTGCATGATGGTGAAGGGCATATTGAAGAAGGATCAGCTGAGTGGTTCTTGTGGGAGAACAACTCCATTTGGCTCACTAACTTCACACACCATCAGGCTTCCAAGCAGCTCTCAAGAAAACTCAGTTTTCACACTCTATGCTTAGTGCCCTTTGAGTGCATTATCTAGGAATGAACCTGGTAGAGCATCCCACACAAAAGAATGCTCCACATGCGGGTTTCACATGCCACTCACTCCACATTCACAGGCAACTTCAGCGCCACAGTCGTTTTCAGATAGTCCTCAATGCAAGGGTGCTAGACGCAAATATTGGTGTGAGAGCTAATTCAATCAAGGAAACACTGCATGTTGGTGAAGGGCATATTGAAGAAGGATCAGCTGAGTGGTTCTTGTGGGAGAACAACTCCATTTGGCTCACTAACTTCACACACCATCAGGCTTCCAAGCAGCTCTCAAGGAAACTCAGTTTTCACACTCTATGCTTAGTGCCCTTTGAGTGCCTAGGACTGAAATGAAGCTTGGTGAGCATCCCACACAAACGAATGCTCCACATGCGGGTTTCACATGCCACCAACTCCACATTCACAGGCAACTTCAGCGCCACAGCCGTTTTCAGATAGTCCTCAATGCAAAGGCTCTAGACGCAAATATTGGTGTGAGAGTTAATTCAATCAAGGAAACACTGCATGTTGGTGAAGGGCAAATTGAAGAAGGATCAGCCGAGTGGTTCTTGTGGGAGAACAACTCCATTTGGCTCACTAACTTCACACACCATCAGGCTTCCAAGCAGCTCTCAAGGAAACTCAGTTTTCACACTCTATGCTTAGTGCCCTTTGAGTACCTAGGACTGAAATGAAGCTTGGTGAGCATCCCACACAAACGATTGCTCCACATGCGGGTTTCACATGCCACCAACTAAACATTCACAGGCAACTTCAGCGCCACAGCCGTTTTCAGATAGTCCTCAATGAAAGGCTCTAGACGCAAATATTGGTGTGAGAGTTAATTCAATCAAGGAAACACTGCATGTTGGTGAAGGGCAAATTGAAGAAGGATCAGCCGAGTGGTTCTTGTGGGAGAACAACTCCATTTGGCTCACTAACTTCACACACCATCAGGCTTCCAAGCAGCTCTCAAGGAAACTCAGTTTTCACACTCTATGCTTAGTGCCCTTTGAGTGCCTAGGACTGAAATGAAGCTTGGTGAGCATCCCACACAAACGAATGCTCCACATGCGGGTTCACATGCCACCAACTAAACATTCTCAGGCAACTTCAGCGCCACAGCCGTTTTCAGATAGCCCTCAATGCAAAGCCTCTAGACGCAAATATTGGTGTGAGAGCTAATTCAATCAAGGAAACACTGCATGTTGGTGAAGGGCAAATTGAAGAAGGATCAGCCGAGTGGTTCTTGTGGGAGAACAACTCCATTTGGCTCACTAACTTCACACACCATCAGGCTTCCAAGCAGCTCTCAAGGAAACTCAGTTTTCACACTCTATGCTTAGCGCCCTTTGAGTGCCAAGGACTGAAATGAAGCTTGGTGAGCATCCCACACAAACGAATGCTCCACATGCGAGTTTCACATGCCACCAACTCCACATTCACAGGCAACTTTAGCGCCACAGCCGTTTTCAGATAGCCCTCAATGCAAAGGCTCTAGACGCAAATATTGGTGTGAGAGCTAATTCAATCAAGGAAACACTGCATGTTGGTGAAGGGCATATTGAAGAAGGATCAGCTGAGTGGTTCTTGTGGGAGAACAACTCCATTTGGCTCACTAACTTCACACACCATCAGGCTTCCAAGCAGATCTCAAGGAAACTCAGTTTTCACACTCTATGCTTAGTGCCCTTTGAGTGCCTAGGACTGAAATGAAGCTTGGTGAGCATCCCACACAAACGAATGCTCCACATGCGGGTTTCACATGCCACTAACTCCACATTCACAGGCAACTTCAGCGCCACAGTCGTTTTCAGATAGTCCTCAATGCAAAGCCTCTAGACGCAAATATTGGTGTGAGAGCTAGTTCAATCAAGGAAACACTGCATGTTGATGAAGGGCATATTGAAGAAGGGTCAGCCGAGTGGTTCTTGTGGGAGAACAACTCCATTTGGCTCACTAACTTCACACACCATCAGGCTTCCAAGCAGCTCTCAAGGAAACTCAGTTTTCACACTCTATGCTTAGTGCCCTTTGAGTGCCTAGGACTGAAATGAAGCTTGGTGAGCATCCCACACAAACGAAGGCTCCACATGCGGGTTTCACATGCCACTAACTCCACATTCACAGGCAACTTCAGCGCCACAGTCGTTTTCAGATAGTCCTCAATGCAAAGGCTCTAGACGCAAATATTGGTGTGAGAGCTAATTCAATCAAGGAAACACTACATGTTGGTGAAGGGCAAATTGAAGAAGGATCAGCCGAGTGGTTCTTGTGGGAGAACAACTCCATTTGGCTCACTAACTTCACACACCATCAGGCTTCCAAGCAGCTCTCAAGGAAACTCAGTTTTCACACTCTATGCTTAGTGCCCGTTGAGTGCCTAGGACTGAAATGAAGCTTGGTGAGCATCCCACACAAATGAATGCTCCACATGCGGGTTTCACATGCCACCCACTCCACATTCACAGGCAACTTTTGCGCCACAGCCGTTTTCAGATAGTCCTCAATGCAAAGGCTCTAGACGCAAATATTGGTGTGAGAGTTAATTCAATCAAGGAAACACTGCATGTTGGTGAAGGGTAAATTGAAGAAGGATCAGCTGAGTGGTTCTTGTGGGAGAACAACTCCATTTGGCTCACTAACTTCACACACCATCAGGCTTCCAAGCAGCTCTCAAGGAAATTCAGTTTTCACACTCTATGCTTAGTGCCCTTTGAGTGCATTATCTAGGAATGAACCTGGTAGAGCATCCCACACAAACGAATGCTCCACATGCGGGTTTCACATGCCACCCCCTCCACATTCACAGGCAACTTCAGCGCCACAGCCGTTTTCAGATAGTCCTCAATGCAAAGGCTCTAGACGCAAATATTGGTGTGAGAGCTAATTCAATCAAGGAAACACTGCATGTTGGTGAAGGGCATATTGAAGAAGGATCAGCCGAGTGGTTCTTGTGGGAGAACAACTCCATTTGGCTCACTAACTTCACACACCATCAGGCTTCCAAGCAGCTCTCAAGGAAACTCAGTTTTCACACTGTATGCTTAGTGCCCTTTGAGTGCCAAGGACTGAAATGAAGCTTGGTAGAGCATCCCACACAAACGAATGCTCCACATGCGGGTTTCACATGCCACCAACTCCACATTCACAGGCAACTTCAGCGCCACAGTCGTTTTCAGATAGTCCTCAATGCAAAGGCTCTAGACGCAAATATTGGTGTGAGAGCTAGTTCAATCAAGGAAACACTGCATGTTGGTGAAGGGCATATTGAAGAAGGATCAGCCGAGTGGTTGTTGTGGGAGAACAACTCCATTTGGCTCACTAACTTCACACACCATCAGGCTTCCAAGCAGCTCTCAAGGAAACTCAGTTTTCACACTCTATGCTTAGTGCCCTTTGAGTGCATTATCTAGGAATGAACCTGGTAGAGCATCTCACACAAAAGAATTCTCCACATGCGGGTTTCACATGCCAACAACTCCACATTCACAGGCAACTTCAGCGCCACAGCCGTTTTCAGATAGTCCTCAATGCAAAGGCTCTAGACGCAAATATTGGTGTGAGAGTTAATTCAATCAAGGAAACACTGCATGTTGGTGAAGGGCAAATTGAAGAAGGATCAGCCGAGTGGTTCTTGTGGGAGAACAACTCCATTTGGCTCACTAACTTCACACACAATCAGGCTTCCAAGCAGCTCTCAAGGAAACTCAGTTTTCACACTCTATGCTTAGTGCCCTTTGAGTGCATTATCTAGGAATGAACCTGGTAGAGCATCCCACACAAACGAATGCTCCACATGCGGGTTTCACATGCCACCAACTCCACATTCACAGGCAACTTTAGCGCCACAGCCGTTTTCAGATAGTCCTCAATGCAAAGGCTCTAGACGCAAATATTGGTGTGAGAGCTAATTCAATCAAGGAAACACTGCATGATGGTGAAGGGCATATTGAAGAAGGATCAGCTGAGTGGTTCTTGTGGGAGAACAACTCCATTTGGCTCACTAACTTCACACACCATCAGGCTTCCAAGCAGCTCTCAAGGAAACTCAGTTTTCACACTGTATGCTTAGTGCCCTTTGAGTGCCTAGGACTGAAAGGAAGCTTGGTGAGCATCCCACACAAACGAATGCTCCACATGCGGGTTTCACATGCCACTAACTCCACATTCACAGGCAACTTCAGCGCCACAGTCGTTTTCAGATAGTCCTCAATGCAAAGCCTCTAGACGCAAATATTGGTGTGAGAGCTAATTCAATCAAGGAAACACTGCATGTTGGTGAAGGGCATATTGAAGAAGGATCAGCCGAGTGGTTCTTGTGGGAGAACAACTCCATTTGGCTCACTAACTTCACACACCATCAGGCTTCCAAGCAGCTCTCAAGGAAACTCAGTTTTCACACTCTATGCTTAGTGCCCTTTGAGTGCATTATCTAGGAATGAACCTGGTAGAGCATCTCACACAAAAGAATGCTCCACATGCGGGTTTCACATGCCAACAACTCCACATTCACAGGCAACTTCAGCGCCACAGTCGTTTTCAGATAGTCCTCAATGCAAGGGTTCTAGACGCAAATATTGGTGTGAGAGCTAATTCAATCAAGGAAACACTGCATGTTGGTGAAGGGCATATTGAAGAAGGATCAGCCGAGTGGTTCTTGTGGGAGAACAACTCCATTTGGCTCACTAACTTCACACACCATCAGGCTTCCAAGCAGCTCTCAAGGAAACTCAGTTTTCACATTCTATGCTTAGTGCCCTTTGAGTGCCTAGGACTGAAATGAAGCTTGGTGAGCATCCCACACAAATGAATGCTCCACATGCGGGTTTCACATGCCACCAACTCCACATTCACAGGCAACTTCAGCGCCACAGCCGTTTTCAGATAGTCCTCAATGCAAAGGCTCTAGACGCAAATATTGGTGTGAGAGTTAATTCAATCAAGGAAACACTGCATGTTGGTGAAGGGCAAATTGAAGAAGGATCAGCCGAGTGGTTCTTGTGGGAGAACAACTCCATTTGGCTCACTAACTTCACACACCATCAGGCTTCCAAGCAGCTCTCAAGGAAACTCAGTTTTCACACTCTATGCTTAGTGCCCTTTGAGTGCATTATCTAGGAATGAACCTGGTAGAGCATCCCACACAAACGAATGCTCCACATGCGGGTTTCACATGCCACCAACTCCACATTCACAGGCAACTTCAGCGCCACAGCCGTTTTCAGATAGCCCTCAATGCAAAGGCTCTAGACGCAAATATTGGTGTGAGAGCTAATTCAATCAAGGAAACACTGCATGTTGGTGAAAGGCATATTGAAGAAGGATCAGCCGAGTGGTTCTTGTGGGAGAACAACTCCATTTGGCTCACTAACTTCACACACCATCAGGCTTCAAAGCAGCTCTCAAGGAAACTCAGTTTTCACACTCTATGCTTAGTGCCCTTTGAGTGCATTATCTAGGAATGAACCTAGTAGAGCATCCCACACAAACGAATGCTCCACATGCGGGTTTCACATGCCACTAACTCCACATTCACAGGCAACTTCAGCGCCACAGTCGTTTTCAGATAGTCCTCAATGCAAGGGTTCTAGACGCAAATATTGGTGTGAGAGTTAATTCAATCAAGGAAACACTGCATGTTGGTGAAGGGCATATTGAAGAAGGATCAGCCGAGTGGTTCTTGTGGGAGAACAACTCCATTTGGCTCACTAACTTCACACACCATCAGGCTTCCATGCAGCTCTCAAGGAAACTCAGTTTTCACACTGTATGCTTAGTGCCCTTTGAGTGCCTAGGACTGAAATGAAGCTTGGTCAGCATCCCACACAAACGAATGCTCCACATGCGGGGTCACATGCCACCAACTAAACATTCTCAGGCAACTTCAGCGCCAAAGCCGTTTTCAGATAGCCCTCAATGCAAAGGCTCTAGACGCAAATATTGGTGTGAGAGCTAATTCAATCAAGAAAACACTGCATGTTGGTGAAGGGCATATTGAAGAAGGATCAGCCGAGTGGTTCTTGTGGGAGAACAACTCCATTTGGCTCACTAACTTCACACACCATCAGGCTTCCAAGCAGCTCTCAAGGAAACTCAGTTTTCACACTCTATGCTTAGTGCCCTTTGAGTGCATTATCTAGGAATGAACCTGGTAGAGCATCCCAGACAAACGAATGCTCCACATGCGGGTTTCACATGCCACTAACTAAACATTCACAGACAACTTCAGCGCCACAGTCGTTTTCAGATAGTCCTCAATGCAAGGGCTCTAGACGCAAATATTGGTGTGAGAGCTAATTCAATCAAGGAAACACTGCATGTTGGTGAAGGGCATATTGAAGAAGGATCAGCCGAGTGGTTCTTGTGGGAGAACAACTCCATTTGGCTCACTAACTTCACACACCATCAGGATTCCAAGCAGCTCTCAAGGAAACTCAGCTTTCACACTCTATGCTTAGTGCCCTTTGAGTACCTAGGACTGAAATGAAGCTTGGTGAGCATCTCACACAAACGATTGCTCCACATGCGGGTTTCACATGCCACCAACTAAACATTCTCAGGCAACTTCAGCGCCACAGCCGTTTTCAGATAGACCTCAATGCAAAGGCTCTAGACGCAAATATTGGTGTGAGAGCTAATTCAATCAAGGAAACACTGCATGTTGGTGAAGGGCAAATTGAAGAAGGATCAGCCGAGTGCTTCTTGTGGGAGAACAACTCCATTTGGCTCACTAACTTCACACACCATCAGGCTTCCAAGCAGCTCTCAAGGAAACTCAGTTTTCACACTCTATGCTTAGTGCCCTTTGAGTGCCTAGGACTGAAATGAAGCTTGGTGAGCATCCCACACAAACGAATGCTCCACATGCGGGTTTCACATGCCACCAACTCCACATTCACAGGCAACTTCAGCGCCACAGCCGTTTTCAGATAGTCCTCAATGCAAGGGCTCTAGACGCAAATATTGGTGTGAGAGTTAATTCAATCAAGGAAACACTGCATGTTAGTGAAGGGCAAATTGAAGAAGGATCAGCCGAGTGGTTCTTGTGGGAGAACAACTCCATTTGGCTCACTAACTTCACACACCATCAGGCTTCCAAGCAGCTCTCAAGGAAACTCAGTTTTCACACTCTATGCTTAGTGCCCTTTGAGTGCCTAGGACTGAAATGAAGCTTGGTGAGCATCCCACACAAACGAATGCTACACATGCGGGTTTCATATGCCACCAACTCCACATTCACAGGCAACTTCAGCGCCACAGCCGTTTTCAGATAGCCCTCAATGCAAAGGCTCTAGACGCAAATATTGGTGTGAGAGTTAATTCAATCAAGGAAAAACTGCATGATGGTGAAGGGCATATTGAAGAAGGATCAGCTGAGTGGTTCTTGTGGGAGAACAACTCCATTTGGCTCACTAACTTCACACACCATCAGGCTTCCAAGCAGCTCTCAAGGAAACTCAGTTTTCACACTCTATGCTTAGTGCCCTTTGAGTGCATTATCTAGGAATGAACCTGGTAGAGCATCCCACACAAACGAATGCTCCACATGCGGGTTTCACATGCCACTAACTCCACATTCACAGGCAACTTCAGCGCCACAGTCGTTTTCAGATAGTCCTCAATGCAAGGGCTCTAGACGCAAATATTGGTGTGAGAGCTAATTCAATAAAGGAAACACTGCATGTTGGTGAAGGGCAAATTGAAGAAGGATCAGCCGAGTGGTTCTTGTGGGAGAACAACTCCATTTGGCTCACTAACTTCACACACCATCAGGCTTCCAAGCAGCTCTCAAGGAAACTCAGTTTTCACACTCTATGCTTAGTGCCCTTTGAGTGCCTAGGACTGAAATGAAGCTTGGTGAGCATTCCACACAAAAGAATGCTCCACATGCGGGTTCACATGCCACCAACTAAACATTCTCAGGCAACTTCAGCGCCACAGCCGTTTTCAGATAGCCCTCAATGCAAAGCCTCTAGACGCAAATATTGGTGTGAGAGCTAATTTAATCAAGGAAACACTGCATGTTGGTGAAGGGCAAATTGAAGAAGGATCAACCGAGTGGTTCTTGTGGGAGAACAACTCCATTTGGCTCACTAACTTCACACACCATCAGGCTTCCAAGCAGCTCTAAAGGAAACTCAGTTTTCACACTCTATGCTTAGTGCCCTTTGAGTGCATTATCTAGGAATGAACCTGGTAGAGCATCCCACACAAACGAATGCTCCACATGCGGGTTTCACATGCCACTAACTCCACATTCACAGGCAACTTCAGCGCCACAGTCGTTTTCAGATAGTCCTCAATGCAAAGGCTCTAGACGCAAATATTGGTGTGAGAGCTAATTCAATCAAGGAAACACTGCATGTTGGTGAAGGGCATATTGAAGAAGGATCAGCCGAGTGGTTCTTGTGGGAGAACAACTCCATTTGGCTCACTAACTTCACACACCATCAGGCTTCCAAGCAGCTCTCAAGGAAACTCAGTTTTCACACTCTATGCTTAGTGCCCTTTGAGTACCTAGGACTGAAATGAAGCTTGGTGAGCATCCCACACAAACGATTGCTCCACATGCGGGTTTCACATGCCACCAACTAAACATTCTCAGGCAACTTCAGCGCCACAGCCGTTTTCAGATAGCCCTCAATGCAAAGGCTCTAGACGCAAATATTGGTGTGAGAGCTAATTCAATCAAGGAAACACTGCATGTTGGTGAAGGGCATATTGAAGAAGGATCAGCCGAGTGGTTCTTGTGGGAGAACAACTCCATTTCTCTCACTAACTTCACACACCATCAGGCTTCCAAGCAGCTCTCAAGGAAACTCAGTTTTCACACTCTATGCTTAGTGCCCTTTGAGTGCCTAGGACTGAAATGAAGCTTGGTGAGCATCCCACACAAACGAATGCTCCACATGCGGGTTTCACATGCCACCAACTAAACATTCTCAGGCAACTTCAGCGCCACAGCCGTTTTCAGATAGTCCTCAATGCAAAGGCTCTAGACGCAAATATTGGTGTGAGAGCTAATTTAATCAAGGAAACACTGCATGTTGGTGAAGGGCAAATTGAAGAAGGATCAGCAGAGTGGTTCTTGTGGGAGAACAACTCCATTTGGCTCACTAACTTCACACACCATCAGGCTTCCAAGCAGCTCTCCAGGAAACTCAGTTTTCACACTCTATGCTTAGTGCCCTTTGAGTGCCTAGGACTGAAATGAAGCTTGGTGAGCATCCCACACAAACGAATGCTCCACATGCGGGTTTCACATGCCACCAACTCCACATTCACAGGCAACTTTAGCGCCACCGCCGTTTTCAGATAGCCCTCAATGCAAAGGCTCTAGACGCAAATATTGGTGTGAGAGCTAATTCAATCAAGGAAACACTGCATGTTGGTGAAGGGCATATTGAAGAAGGATCAGCTGAGTGGTTCTTGTGGGAGAACAACTCCATTTGGCTCACTAACTTCACACACCATCAGGCTTCCAAGCAGCTCTCAAGGAAACTCAGTTTTCACACTCTATGCTCAGTGCCCTTTGAGTGCATTATCTAGGAATGAACCTGGTAGATCATCCCACACAAACGAATGCTCCACATGCGGGTTTCACATGCCACCAACTCCACATTCACAGGCAACTTCAGCGCCACAGCCGTTTTCAGATAGTCCTCAATGCAAAGGCTCTAGACGCAAATATTGGTGGGAGAGCTAATTCAATCAAGGAAACACTGCATTTTGCTGAAGGGCATATTGAAGAAGGATCAGCCGAGTGGTTCTTGTGGGAGAACAACTCCATTTGGCTCACTAACTTCACACACCATCAGGCTTCCAAGCAGCTCTCAAGGAAACTCAGTTTTCACACTCTATGCTTAGTGCCCTTTGAGTGCCTAGGACTGAAATGAAGCTTGGTGAGCATCCCAAACAAACGAATGCTCCACATGCGGGTTCACATGCCACCAACTAAACATTCTCAGGCAACTTCAGCGCCACAGCCGTTTTCAGATAGCCCTCAATGCAAAGGCTCTAGACGCAAATATTGGTGTGAGAGCTAATTCAATCAAGGAAACACTGCATGTTGGTGAAGGGCATATTGAAGAAGGATCAGCTGAGGGTTTCTTGTGGGAGAACAACTCCATTTGGCTCACAAACTTCACACACCATCAGGCTTCCAAGCAGCTCTCAAGGAAACTCAGTTTTCACACTCTATGCTTAGTGCCCTTTGAGTGCCTAGGACTGAAATGAAGCTTGGTGAGCATCCCACACAAACTAATGCTCCACATGCGGGTTTCACATGCCACCAACTCCACATTCACAAGCAACTTTAGCGCCACAGCCGTTTTCAGATAGCCATCAATGCAAAGGCTCTAGACGCAAATATTGGTGTGAGAGCTAATTCAATCAAGGAAACACTGCATGTTGGTGAAGGGCATATTTAAGAAGGATCAGCTGAGTGTTTCTTGTGGGAGAACAACTCCATTTGGCTCACTAACTTCACACACCATCAGGCTTCCAAGCAGCTCTCAAGGAAACTCAGTTTTCACACTCTATGCTTAGTGCCCTTTGAGTGCCTAGGACTGAAATGAAGCTTGGTGAGCATCCCACACAAACGAATGCTCCACATGCGGGATTCACATGCCACCAACTCCACATTCACAGGCAACTTCAGCGCCACAGCCGTTTTCAGATAGTCCTCAATGCAAAGGCTCTAGACGCAAATATTGGTGTGAGAGCTAATCCAATCAAGGAAACACTGCATTTTGCTGAAGGGCATATTGAAGAAGGATCAGCCGAGTGGTTCTTGTGGGAGAACAACTCCATTTGGCTCACTAACTTCACACACCATCAGGCTTCCAAGCAGCTCTCAAGGAAACTCAGTTTTCACACTCTATGCTTAGTGCCCTTTGAGTGCATTATCTAGGAATGAACCTGGTAGAGCATCCCAGACAAACGAATGCTCCACATGCGGGTTTCACATGCCACTAACTAAACATTCACAGACAACTTCAGCGCCACAGTCGTTTTCAGATAGTCCTCAATGCAAGGGCTCTAGACGCAAATATTGGTGGGAGAGCTAATTCAATCAAGGAAACACTGCATTTTGCTGAAGGGCATATTGAAGAAGGATCAGCCGAGTGGTTCTTGTGGGAGAACAACTCCATTTGGCTCACTAACTTCACACACAGTCAGGCTTCCAAGCAGCTCTCAAGGAAACTCAGCTTTCACACTCTATGCTTAGTGCCCTTTGAGTACCTAGGACTGAAATGAAGCTTGGTGAGCATCTCACACAAACGATTGCTCCACATGCGGGTTTCACATGCCACCAACTAAACATTCTCAGGCAACTTCAGCGCCACAGCCGTTTTCAGATAGACCTCAATGCAAAGGCTCTAGACGCAAATATTGGTGTGAGAGCTAATTCAATCAAGGAAACACTGCATGTTGGTGAAGGGCAAATTGAAGAAGGATCAGCCGAGTGCTTCTTGTGGGAGAACAACTCCATTTGGCTCACTAACTTCACACACCATCAGGCTTCCAAGCAGCTCTCAAGGAAACTCAGTTTTCACACTCTATGCTTAGTGCCCTTTGAGTGCCTAGGACTGAAATGAAGCTTGGTGAGCATCCCACACAAACGAATGCTCCACATGCGGGTTTCACATGCCAACAACTCCACATTCACAGGCAACTTCAGCGCCACAGCCGTTTTCAGATAGTCCTCAATGCAAGGGCTCTAGACGCAAATATTGGTGTGAGAGTTAATTCAATCAAGGAAACACTGCATGTTGGTGAAGGGCAAATTGAAGAAGGATCAGCCGAGTGGTTCTTGTGGGAGAACAACTCCATTTGGCTCACTAACTTCACACACCATCAGGCTTCCAAGCAGCTCTCAAGGAAACTCAGTTTTCACACTCTATGCTTAGTGCCCTTTGAGTGCCTAGGACTGAAATGAAGCTTGGTGAGCATCCCACACAAACGAATGCTACACATGCGGGTTTCACATGCCACCAACTCCACATTCACAGGCAACTTCAGCGCCACAGCCGTTTTCAGATAGCCCTCAATGCAAAGGCTCTAGACGCAAATATTGGTGTGAGAGTTAATTCAATCAAGGAAAAACTGCATGATGGTGAAGGGCATATTGAAGAAGGATCAGCTGAGTGGTTCTTGTGGGAGAACAACTCCATTTGGCTCACTAACTTCACACACCATCAGGCTTCCAAGCAGCTCTCAAGGAAACTCAGTTTTCACACTCTATGCTTAGTGCCCTTTGAGTGCATTATCTAGGAATGAACCTGGTAGAGCATCCCACACAAACGAATGCTCCACATGCGGGTTTCACATGCCACTAACTCCACATTCACAGGCAACTTCAGCGCCACAGTCGTTTTCAGATAGTCCTCAATGCAAGGGCTCTAGACGCAAATATTGGTGTGAGAGCTAATTCAATCAAGGAAACACTGCATGTTGGTGAAGGGCAAATTGAAGAAGGATCAGCCGAGTGGTTCTTGTGGGAGAACAACTCCATTTCTCTCACTAACTTCACACACCATCAGGCTTCCAAGCAGCTCTCAAGAAAACTCAGTTTTCACACTCTATGCTTAGTGCCCTTTGAGTGCCTAGGACTGAAATGAAGCTTGGTGAGCATTCCACACAAAAGAATGCTCCACATGCGGGTTCACATGCCACCAACTAAACATTCTCAGGCAACTTCAGCGCCACAGCCGTTTTCAGATAGCCCTCAATGCAAAGCCTCTAGACGCAAATATTGGTGTGAGAGCTAATTCAATCAAGGAAACACTGCATGTTGGTGAAGGGCAAATTGAAGAAGGATCAGCCGAGTGGTTCTTGTGGGAGAACAACTCCATTTGGCTCACTAACTTCACACACCATCAGGCTTCCAAGCAGCTCTCAAGGAAACTCAGTTTTCACACTCTATGCTTAGTGCCCTTTGAGTGCCAAGGACTGAAATGAAGCTTGGTCAGCATCCCACACAAACGAATGCTCCACATGCGGGTTTCACATGCCACCAACTCCACATTCACAGGCAACTTTTGCGCCACAGCCGTTTTCAGATAGCCCTCAATGCAAAGGCTCTAGACGCAAATATTGGTGTGAGAGCTAATTTAATCAAGGAAACACTGCATGTTGGTGAAGGGCAAATTGAAGAAGGATCAGCCGAGTGGTTCTTGTGGGAGAACAACTCCATTTGGCTCACTAACTTCACACACCATCAGGCTTCCAAGCAGCTCTCAAGGAAACTCAGTTTTCACACTCTATGCTTAGTGCCCTTTGAGTGCATTATCTAGGAATGAACCTGGTAGAGCATCCCACACAAACGAATGCTCCACATGCGGGTTTCACATGCCACTAACTCCACATTCACAGGCAACTTCAGCGCCACAGTCGTTTTCAGATAGTCCTCAATGCAAAGGCTCTAGACGCAAATATTGGTGTGAGAGCTAATTCAATCAAGGAAACACTGCATGTTGGTGAAGGGCATATTGAAGAAGGATCAGCCGAGTGGTTCTTGTGGGAGAACAACTCCATTTGGCTCACTAACTTCACACACCATCAGGCTTCCAAGCAGCTCTCAAGGAAACTCAGTTTTCACACTCTATGCTTAGTGCCCTTTGAGTGCCTAGGACTGAAATGAAGCTTGGTGAGCATCCCACACAAACGAATGCTCCACATGCGGGTTTCACATGCCACCAACTAAACATTCTCAGGCAACTTCAGCGCCACAGCCGTTTTCAGATAGCCCTCAATGCAAAGTCTCTAGACGCAAATATTGGTGTGAGAGCTAATTCAATCAAGGAAACACTGCATGTTGGTGAAGGGCATATTGAAGAAGGATCAGCCGAGTGGTTCTTGTGGGAGAACAACTCCATTTGGCTCACTAACTTCACACACCATCAGGCTTCCAAGCAGCTCTCAAGGAAACTCAGTTTTCACACTCTATGCTTAGTGCCCTTTGAGTGCCTAGGACTGAAATGAAGCTTGGTGAGCATCCCACACAAACGAATGCTCCACATGCGGGTTCACATGCCACCAACTAAACATTCTCAGGCAACTTCAGCGCCACAGCCGTTTTGAGATAGCCCTCAATGCAAAGGCTCTAGACGCAAATATTGGTGTGAGAGCTAATTTAATCAAGGAAACACTGCATGTTGGTGAAGGGCAAATTGAAGAAGGATCAGCCGAGTGGTTCTTGTGGGAGAACAACTCCATTTGGCTCACTAACTTCACACACCATCAGGCTTCCAAGCAGCTCTCAAGGAAACTCAGTTTTCACACTGTATGCTTAGTGCCCTTTGAGTGCCTAGGACTGAAATGAAGCTTGGTGAGCATCCCACACAAACGATTGCTCCACATGCGGGGTCACATGTCACCAACTAAACATTCTCAGGCAACTTCAGCGCCACAGCCGTTTTCAGATAGCCATCAATGCAAAGGCTCTAGACGCAAATATTGGTGTGAGAGCTAATCCAATCAAGGAAACACTGCATGTTGGTGAAGGGCAAATTGAAGAAGGATCAGCCGAGTGGTTCTTGTGGGAGAACAACTCCATTTGGCTCACTAACTTCACACACCATCAGGCTTCCAAGCAGCTCTCAAGGAAACTCAGTTTTCACACTCTATGCTTAGTGCCCTTTGAGTGCATTATCTAGGAATGAACCTGGTAGAGCATCTCACACAAAAGAATTCTCCACATGCGGGTTTCACATGCCAACAACTCCACATTCACAGGCAACTTCAGCGCCACAGCCGTTTTCAGATAGTCCTCAATGCAAAGGCTCTAGACGCAAATATTGGTGTGAGAGTTAATTCAATCAAGGAAACACTGCATGTTGGTGAAGGGCAAATTGAAGAAGGATCAGCCGAGTGGTTCTTGTGGGAGAACAACTCCATTTGGCTCACTAACTTCACACACAATCAGGCTTCCAAGCAGCTCTCAAGGAAACTCAGTTTTCACACTCTATGCTTAGTGCCCTTTGAGTGCATTATCTAGAATGAACCTGGTAGAGCATCCCACACAAACGAATGCTCCACATGCGGGTTTCACATGCCACCAACTCCACATTCACAGGCAACTTAGCGCCACAGCCGTTTTCAGATAGCCCTCAACGCAAAGGCTCTAGACGCAAATATTGGTGTGAGAGCTAATTCAATCAAGGAAACACTGCATGATGGTGAAGGGCATATTGAAGAAGGATCAGCTGAGTGGTTCTTGTGGGAGAACAACTCCATTTGGCTCACTAACTTCACACACCATCAGGCTTCCAAGCAGCTCTCAAGGAAACTCAGTTTTCACACTCTATGCTTAGTGCCCTTTGAGTGCCTAGGACTGAAAGGAAGCTTGGTGAGCATCCCACACAAACGAATGCTCCACATGCGGGTTTCACATGCCACTAACTCCACATTCACAGGCAACTTCAGCGCCACAGTCGTTTTCAGATAGTCCTCAATGCAAAGCCTCTAGACGCAAATATTGGTGTGAGAGCTAATTCAATCAAGGAAACACTGCATGTTGGTGAAGGGCATATTGAAGAAGGATCAGCCGAGTGGTTCTTGTGGGAGAACAACTCCATTTGGCTCACTAACTTCACACACCATCAGGCTTCCAAGCAGCTCTCAAGGAAACTCAGTTTTCACACTCTATGCTTAGTGCCCTTTGAGTGCCTAGGACTGAAATGAAGCTTGGTGAGCATCCAACACAAACGAATGCTCCACATGCGGGTTCACATGCCAACAACTCCACATTCACAGGCAACTTCAGCGCCACAGTCGTTTTCAGATAGTCCCTCAATGCAAGGGTTCTAGACGCAAATATTGGTGTGAGAGCTAATTCAATCAAGGAAACACTGCATGTTGGTGAAGGGCAAATTGAAGAAGGATCAGCCGAGTGGTCTTGTGGAGAACAACTCCATTTGGCTCACTAACTTCACACACCATCAGGCTTCCAAGCAGCTCTCAAGGAAACTCAGCTTTCACACTCTATGCTTAGTGCCCTTTGAGTGCCTAGGACTGAAATGAAGCTTGGTGAGCATCCCACACAAACGAATGCTCACATGCGGGTTTCACATGCCACCAACTCCACATTCACAGGCAACTTCAGCGCCACAGCCGTTTTCAGATAGTCCTCAATGCAAAGGCTCTAGACGCAAATATTGGTGTGAGAGTTAATTCAATCAAGGAAACACTGCATGTTGGTGAAGGGCAAATTGAAGAAGGATCAGCCGAGTGGTTCTTGTGGGAGAACAACTCCATTTGGCTCACTAACTTCACACACCATCAGGCTTCCAAGCAGCTCTCAAGGAAACTCAGTTTTCACACTCTATGCTTAGTGCCCTTTGAGTGCCTAGGACTGAAATGAAGCTTGGTGAGCATCCCACACAAACGAATGCTCCACATGCGGGTTTCACATGCCAACAACTCCACATTCACAGGCAACTTCAGCGCCACAGTCGTTTTCAGAGAGTCCTCAATGCAAAGGCTCTAGACGCAAATATTGGTGTGAGAGCTAATTCAATCAAGGAAACACTGCATGTTGGTGAAGGGCATATTGAAGAAGGATCAGCCGAGTGGTTCTTGTGGGAGAACAACTCCATTTGGCTCACTAACTTCACACACCATCAGGCTTCCAAGCAGCTCTCAAGGAAACTCAGTTTTCACACTCTATGCTTAGTGCCCTTTGAGTGCATTATCTAGGAATGAACCTGGTAGAGCATCTCACACAAAAGAATGCTCCACATGCGGGTTTCACATGCCAACAACTCCACATTCACAGGCAACTTCAGCGCCACAGTCGTTTTCAGATAGTCCTCAATGCAAGGGTTCTAGACGCAAATATTGGTGTGAGAGCTAATTCAATCAAGGAAACACTGCATGTTGGTGAAGGGCATATTGAAGAAGGATCAGCCGAGTGGTTCTTGTGGAGAACAACTCCATTTGGCTCACTAACTTCACACACCATCAGGCTTCCAAGCAGCTCTCAAGGAAACTCAGTTTTCACACTCTATGCTTAGTGCCCTTTGAGTGCCTAGGACTGAAATGAAGCTTGGTGAGCATCCCACACAAATGAATGCTCCACATGCGGGTTTCACATGCCACCAACTCACATTCACAGGCAACTTCAGCGCCACAGCCGTTTTCAGATAGTCCTCAATGCAAAGGCTCTAGACGCAAATATTGGTGTGAGAGTAATTCAATCAAGGAAACACTGCATGTTGGTGAAGGGCAAATTGAAGAAGGATCAGCCGAGTGGTTCTTGTGGGAGAACAACTCCATTTGGCTCACTAACTTCACACACCATCAGGCTTCCAAGCAGCTCTCAAGGAAACTCAGTTTTCACACTCTATGCTTAGTGCCCTTTGAGTGCATTATCTAGGAATGAACCTGGTAGAGCATCCCACACAAACGAATGCTCCACATGCGGGTTTCACATGCCACCAACTCCACATTCACAGGCAACTTCAGCGCCACAGCCGTTTTCAGATAGCCCTCAATGCAAAGGCTCTAGACGCAAATATTGGTGTGAGAGCTAATTCAATCAAGGAAACACTGCATGTTGGTGAAAGGCATATTGAAGAAGGATCAGCCGAGTGGTTCTTGTGGGAGAACAACTCCATTTGGCTCACTAACTTCACACACCATCAGGCTTCAAGCAGCTCTCAAGGAAACTCAGTTTTCACACTCTATGCTTAGTGCCCGTTGAGTGCATTATCTAGGAATGAACCTAGTAGAGCATCCCACACAAACGAATGCTCCACATGCGGGTTTCACATGCCACTAACTCACATTCACAGGCAACTTCAGCGCCACAGTCGTTTTCAGATAGTCCTCAATGCAAGGGTTCTAGACGCAAATATTGGTGTGAGAGTTAATTCAATCAAGGAAACACTGCATGTTGGTGAAGGGCATATTGAAGAAGGATCAGCCGAGTGGTTCTTGTGGAGAACAACTCCATTTGGCTCACTAACTTCACACACCATCAGGCTTCCATGCAGCTCTCAAGGAAACTCAGTTTTCACACTGTATGCTTAGTGCCCTTTGAGTGCCTAGGACTGAAATGAAGCTTGGTCAGCATCCCACACAAACGAATGCTCCACATGCGGGGTCACATGCCACCAACTAAACATTCTCAGGCAACTTCAGCGCCAAAGCCGTTTTCAGATAGCCCTCAATGCAAAGGCTCTAGACGCAAATATTGGTGTGAGAGCTAGTTCAATCAAGGAAACACTGCATGTTGGTGAAGGGCATATTGAAGAAGGAACAGCCGAGTGGTTCTTGTGGGAGAACAACTCCATTTGGCTCACTAACTTCACACACCATCAGGCTTCCAAGCAGCTCTCAAGGAAACTCAGTTTTCACACTCTATGCTTAGTGCCCTTTGAGTGCATTATCTAGGAATGAACCTGGTAGAGCATCCCACACAAACGAATGCTCCACATGCGGGTTTCACATGCCACTAACTAAACATTCACAGACAACTTCAGCGCCACAGTCGTTTTCAGATAGTCCTCAATGCAAGGGCTCTAGACGCAAATATTGGTGTGAGAGCTAATTCAATCAAGGAAACACTGCATGTTGGTGAAGGGCATATTGAAGAAGGATCAGCCGAGTGGTTCTTGTGGGAGAACAACTCCATTTGGCTCACTAACTTCACACACCATCAGGCTTCCAAGCAGCTCTCAAGGAAACTCAGTTTTCACACTCTATGCTTAGTGCCCTTTGAGTACCTAGGACTGAAATGAAGCTTTGTGAGCATCCCACACAAACGATTGCTCCACATGCGCGTTTCACATGCCACCAACTAAACATTCTCAGGCAACTTCAGCGCCACAGCCGTTTCAGATAGACCTCAATGCAAAGGCTCTAGACGCAATATTGGTGTGAGAGCTAATTCAATCAAGGAAACACTGCATGTTGGTGAAGGGCAAATTGAAGAAGGATCAGCA